>NC_083331.1:47413628-47715446 GCF_963455315.2 Globicephala melas
ATAATTGAATATTCCATCAAGTTTTACAAATAGATTAACAAAGGATTGTGAAGAGTCTTCTTTTATAATTTTTAATTTCCTATGGGTCTGTGGTTATATCATCTTTCTTACAATCCTGTGTATTTATGAGTTTTTCTGTTTTTCTTGATTAAAACAGCCAGAATTTGTCTATACTTTTCACTGAAACTGATCTTATTATTTACAAATCCTAGTTATTTCTAACATTATTATTTTCTGCTTTAACGTTTATAAATTCTTTTTCCCTGCTTTCTTTGGATTTATTTTGTAGCTATATTCCTAGCTTCTTGGGTTGAAATTTTAATTTATTTAATTTTATTCTTTCTTGCTTATCAAATAAAGTATTTAAATTTCTTAATACATATATCTTGGTTATGCCTTATCAGCATACATCTTTTATATAGAAGTTTATACACAAACAAGCACAACTTCAAATGTCAGTTTTTGAGAAATGTACTTAAAAGCCTTATAAAAAGGATGTGAATATGTAAGAAAGTATGAATCATTTGAGAAGTACAGTGAAATTTCAATTAGCTATAACCAACTAACTGGAACAATCCAATTGGATTTGTATCTTGTTTTCTGCTTTTAAAGGCAAGTTGAATGGGAAAAAAAACCTCACAAAAGATAATATTAAAATTTCAAAAAATCCTCGAGGGGATTATTTGCATCAGTGCATGATTGATTCCAAATTCCCATAGCTTTTTTCAGTTCTTTATAATAATCAATCGTGTTCAGAATGCTATCCTGAGGCATTGTAAAATTATCATCAGAGATTACGTTATTTTTACTGTAGTAGTCTTAGGAGATGTTATGAGTACATTTTTATAAGGATCTGGGTAATATTTATAAGAATTTTGATAAAAAGAACTTTCTGTATGATTCTTGATCATTCACAAAATACCCCACTTTCTGAACATTTAAATGAAACATGATGTATAGTCATTGTTATATACCAATAACAATAAAAATGCCTATATTTACTGAGCACTTACTATGTGCCAGTTTGCGGTCTACCACTTTTGGCAGAATTATCTTATTTAGTCTTCATAACAATATAAAGAGAAAGACAGTGTTGAGGAAACTGAGGAACAGAATCAAAAAGCATCAAAGTCAGGACTCAAACCCAAACTGTCTACCTCTCAAGCCCATGTTCATAATTCTTTATTACACTACCTACCAATGGACTGAAAAAAGTAAGGCTACAAAATCACAAGAGAATTTCCCTGTGTAAATTTACCATTGGTGGGGATGAGACGGGACAACACGACCCAGCAACATGGCAGCATAACTCTTTTCAAAGCAACTTCACCACTGTGGGTGAGAGAGTGCCCCCGCCCACCCCCGGTGCAGAGACACAATTCCTTAAAGAAGGTCTGTGACACTTTTCCTGCCATCCCACGGAGGAATTATGTCCATGATCGCATTGGTATGAACACCTAGGCTGTTTCTGGATTGTCCTTCAAGTCATGTACAAATTTTACCATTCAGAGGAATCTAATCTAAAGGAGCCCTTGCCTCAGTCTGGTGCCACACCCAAGTATGCGGTTTTATTTGTCTGTGGCATCAGTGTTGGGAACCAGGTGCAACGTCCCTAGCAGATCTCAATGTGCCCTCAACACCGGCCACCCTCAACGGATGTTTTCTTTCACTTCCATATGTCCTTTCCAACTTGGCCTGGGATGAGAACTCAGGTTTGCTTCTCGAGCATCCTTTGTTTTTTAAAAGCTAAAAAGCATCCTTTGATTTTAAAGACCATTTCCTCATTTTCCTTGGCAAAAAATAAAACAACAATAATAGTAATAACACTTGGCACCAACAGTGAGAAGCCAGAGAGAGATTAAAAGTGGCAACTAATTAAGCTACTCTACTGGATAACTGCATTCAAAGGGACACGCTGAAAATTCAGTTAAAAATGCCAATCTGTACATAATCGCAAATTTTTCCATTTTCATATATTCATCATGATTTTCCCACACTTCAATAAAAATTAGACTAAAGATGATGATCTTATTATGACTCTTATTCTGGATGACCTGTTAAGTTTTTGCCACAGCAGAAGTCTTTGCAGAGACCAAATGTGTGTCACTTTTATCATGCTTTCTACCTTTCCTGACAAATGCTTCTGAGTTTCTCTTAGTTCTTGTACTTGCATAGTCACATAATGTCTTTTTTAAGGACGAAAAATAAAGGAGCTTGAATAAAACAAACCATTGATACTGATCTAAGCTCACTACAAAGGAAAGTAATTAAAGGGTGGATCATTATTTCTCTGATGCAATTTTGAATCACCCCACAATAAATTCTCTACTCTGATTATCCAGCTACATTCAGAGATTTGGGCTCTTGTGTTCCAGGTTTCATGCAGTATCATTCAATTGAATGACCTCATGAATGCGGTCAAAGCAGGTTTATTTAGTTCCTGTTTTAGTAAGTACTGTCTTAGTCGTCAGCTGTTTTTTGTTTTTTTTAAGACCCTGGACAAATAATTTCAATAATGAGAAACGGTTTACAGAAATGTAGCTGTGTCAACAAGAAATGAATTTCCATTAATTGTTCATCTAATTATGTTTCGTATTACTACATTGAATTCAAGTGAGAGGGAACAAAGTCTCCAAACCTAAGCTGTATCTATAGTAACTTTCCTATATTCTATATAGCAGAATAAAAATGCAGTAGTTTAAGTTCTTTTTGAAAGGAAATTAATTTTATCCCAGTATAACAATCTTTAGAGTATACTCCTCATTTAAGAAAAATAAAATTAAAATAAGTAGGAATTTTTGTTTTAATTACATTGATTTTCTGTTTATTGCCTTCTCTTCTAAATATTAAGCTACTCAAAATTTTGGAATAACAGCACTACATATTGTAATACAGCATTTTGTATTTAGTGTGGTTTCACCTCATTTCTTCATGTAAAAGTCTATTCTTTCTATTTTTATCATTAAATTATTTCATTCCTAGTCTAAGTACAGAACATGACTGCCAGGTTCTGCCACTTACTGTTCTTTGGATATGTTTTCCTGCTCAATTACGTTATAATCCCCTTGTAGCAAGAGAGACATATCTTTCCCTCCTTGTATCTTTACCATCTAGATCAGACCCCTAAACAATAGATAAACAAAAAATGTTTATTGATAATGATTTGGAATTTGCTCAATGAATATTATAAAAAAGAAGAGTGAGAAAATATAAATGTAATACATGTAAAATAGCATTAAAACAAAGAGGATCAATACTTGTAAAGCAAGTATGATATACTAAGCACTCTAAATACATTATAACGTAGTTATTTATTAGTTTCATTTTTCAATGTGGAAATAGAGACTCAGTGAGGTGAGGTCAGGAACTTGGTCAGAGTCAGTTTAAGAGCTGCTTAGCCAGGTCTTAAGTCTGCCTGACTCCAGAGCATGACCTCTTCCACTGAGCCATGCTGCCTTTTATGAAAACATTAAAACACAACCTCTGTACAAAACCAGATCTTACACTCGGTCTGCAAGAACCAAAAGGTGTTTCTTCCTACCAAGGATGGCAATGTCTTTTCTTCTTCTATTGATGGTTAGAGGGAAAAGCAATATGTCACCATACTATGCCAAGTTAGGTGTACACTATAGACTATTAAAGGATAGTTTTTGAAACTGAGAGAAAAGAAACTTCTGATCCCCAAATCACAGAATTCAGTTGGGGAGATGACTCGATGAGGAAAAGAAATTCCCAGCAAGGAAATTGTGGCATTCTTATAAAGAAAGGATAATAGTATAGGAAAGAACTCATATGATGTTACTATTTGGGTAAAAAAGGAGGGGAGAGGAGAAAGGATATATATGAATGTATATAGAATATTTCTGGAAGCATCCATAAGAAATGTTGGCTGCCCCCAACATTGGATACCCTTTAAAATGCCCTAGTCCCAGAATGAAATCAATGTTTTTATTAGATTATGAATTCGTTTGCTAGGGCTGCCATAACAAAGTACCATAGACTGGGTGATAAGTCAAGAACAAGAATTTTTTTCCTCACAATTCTAGAACCTAGAAATCTGAAATCAAGGTTTAGCAGGGTTGGTTTCTTCTGAGAACTCTCTCTTTGGCTAACAAATGGCTGTTCTCCCTGTGTCTTCATATGGTCCATCCTCCATACAGGTCAGTGCTGAGCCAGGTCTTAAGTCTGGCTGACTCCAGAGCATGACCTCTTCCACTGCGCCATGTTGCTTTTTATGAAAACATTAAAACACAACCTCTGTACAAAACCAGATCTTACACTCGGTCTGCAAGAACCAAAAGGTGTTTCTTCCTACCAAGGATGGCAATGTCTTTTCTTCTACTATTGATGGTTAGAGAGAAAAGCAATATGTCACCATACTATGCCAAGTTAGTTCAAATTTCCTCTTCTTCTAAGGATACCCATTGTATTGAATTAGGGTCTACCTTAATTACCTAATTTTAACTGAATTACCTCTTTAAGATCCCATGTCCAAATACAGTCACGTTTTAAGGCACTGGGGGGTTAGAACTTCAATAGATGAATTTCGGGGGATACAATTCAGCCCATACAGATTAAGTCAGATTTCTTTTCATTTTAATGACAATACAGCTGAAAAGAAGAAAACTAACTACCACTTATTCTTCACCATGATGAAGGAGTGGTATGTTAGAATCAACTATAGCATTTTTCCAAAGTATGGTCTCTGTCCCCATCACCCACACAGAGATTTTGATTATTCAATATTCTCCCCCTGCCCCACTGGAGAGCTACCATTTTGCATTTTAAAAAGCTAACATTTATTGAATACTTACTATCTATCAGACACAGTTAAATGCCTTATGTGGATTATTTTTATCTAATCCTCATGAAATCTCTGTAAGAAAATCCCATGAGATATTAATATTACCCTCATTTTATAGATAAGGAATCTGAGGCAAAGAGAGGTTAAGTAACTAGCACAAGGTCTCAAAGCTAGTAAATCAAAGCACCAGGTTCAAACCCAGCATATCTGGCTTCAGATCCCATACTTGTAACCATCACACCATCTTCTCATCATAATGTACCTGAGATTCAGCAAAGTATTTCTCACAATGTCTCATGAACACAATGATAAAATGGAAACTGAATTATCAAATATTGAGGTAGGTCCATAACTTGTGAATGACTTTTCCTAAAACACATTAGTGAATTGAATATGATATGGAAACATGGTCTCCCCTTTCACACCACAGGCCTTTCTCCTTGGTCCTGCTCTGGTCTATAGACTTACAGAAGAATATAAGAGTGTCAAATTAACAAATGAGATTAAACTGGGAAGGATGGAAAGTATTTGTATTTTAGAATGAAGATCTGTATTTCAACTCTACATGGGAAACATCTGTGAGGTAATACACAAAGGTGATCATTTCTTTGAGGGGTGAGGTCAATGGAATGGGGGTCACTTAGCCTGTGTGTTCTCAGAGACATTACAAAGGGAGGCCTCTAGACCTAGCTTGACGTTACCTTTGAGTCCTCCTGGTAGAAAGGTCATGAAGAACAGGAGGACATGGAATTAGGAGGAAGAGATATGAAAGAAGTGACTTAGTGAGGCTCGATATAGGCATAGAGGGATGAGGTCCACTTAATACCTCACTCATCAACCAAGATCTTAATTCTAAGACTTCTGAAGCTTTGAAAATTTCCCATGTTTGTTGTTGTTGTTTTCAATCATGTTTCTTTCTTTGTCACTAGCAGAAGGATTCCCAAACCCTTGAAATCACAAAGGGCCTATGTGATAACCTTTGAAAAGGGCAAGTAAAGGAGAGCCAAGGATGTGGTTTCTTGGTCCTCAAACTCCAGGGCAAGAATAATGGGAAGATCCCAGGGAACAGAGTGACTGGTGACAGGGGTCGTGTGTGAGGTCCGCTCACAGGCAAGAAAGGAAGGTCTGTGTACTGTCCAGGGCTGCGAAGGGCCCCCAGGACATAAAAAACAGAAAATCCGGGCTTCCCTGGTGGCGCAGTGGTTGAGAGTCCACCTGCCGATGCAGGGGACGCGTGTTCGTGCCCCGGTCCGGGAAGATCCCACATGCCGCGGAGGGGCTGGGCCCGTGAGCCATGGCCGCTGAGCCTGCGCGTCCGGAGCCTGTGCTCCGCAACGGGAGAGGCCACAGCAGTGAGAGGCCCGCATACCGCAAAAAAAAAAAAAAAAAAACCCAGAAAATCCTGATAGGGCCTCTAATAATTAGAGTTATTCAGTAAAAGGACAGGAGTGTTTTTAAGGTAATGAGTTTCCTGCAGAGGATGGATAGAGATAAGGGGTTGTTGTAGCTTCTATCATGAATCTATTGCTTCTGTTGTCTGTGGTCTATTATCTCTGAGGCATGGAAATTAAATATAGAGGGATTAATTATTTCAAAGAATAGTTCCAAGTCCATTTATTCATGTATTAGTTATGCATTAATAAAGTCTCCTCTATATTCCCAGACCTCTTTACAGTAAGGTGTTTTTACAGACTTTACATCCAATATTATCTCCTTTAATAGTCAAGTCACTAGTCAAATCATTCAATCTCACTCCTACTACCAACCCCTTTACTGGATTATTTTCAATAAGTGACTTCTTGTTTTCTACATAAAATCAATGTGTTTTTTATTTTTATCTCACTAGATTCAAACTCTCTCCAATCCTGCCTTCCGTAATGGCACACAGTTCCAATTACATTCCTCTCTCTCTGACCATTCCTTCCTGATCCCCTAATGCTATTGCAGGCTCTTCTTGCATCTTAAAAAGCTGAGGCTCCTCGGTGTTTTATCCTTGCTCCTGTTTATTTCTCAAGCTCCAAATTGTCCTTGGACAATCACATCTAAACCCCTGGCCTCAGCCAACAACTAGTTACTGATGTTTCCCAAATATATCCAGCCGAGTCACTATCCCTGACCTTCACACCAGTTTTTCCTACTGTATGCTGAGCACCCTCACTTGCACATCCCAGAGGATTTTGGGACCTGGCATGTCTAAAGTGGAATGAATCATCTGGCCTCCTAATTTCCTCCTTGCTCCTCTCACTGTTTCCAGTGTTGTTGGATTAGAGCCTCGTTTCCCAGTTTCCAAGCCATTAACCTGGGGATTGTTCTGGATCTTTCCCTATTTCACACTCACAATCAGTCACCAAGTGCTGTTGTTTCCTAATCATCTCTTGAACCTGTTCCCTTTCGCCACCCCCTTGGCTATTGCCATAACACTGACATTGACCATCTTTTGCTGGACAACTGTAATTACCTCCCGCTGCAGACTTAGATTTCATCAGCTGTACCTCCACATCACAGCCGAAGAGGGCTTTCAAAACCACACACCGTATGGTGCCACTGCTTTGCCGCAGTTGTTCACCATTGCCTTCAGGATTAACAAACTTTTCACTGGAGCATGGAGTACATTCTGACACATTTCTACTGTTGTACCTGACCACCCATCCCTCCTTCACAGACACCACATGCACAAGGCACATTAGGCTCTAGATAGTTTCCGATCTCATCATCCTCTGCCACATCTCTGTACACGTTATCCTCTCTGTCTTGACCATTTTTCTCATTCTCTCTTCTACTCAGCTCAGACATCACTTCCTTTCTGACATCTTCCTTAGCTGTTTCTTCCCCATGAAGAATTAGGACTTTTTCCATGCTCCTGTGGCTCCCCATGCAAAGCTCTATATTTGTACTTATTCTGTATTTTAACAGCCCACGTATGCCTCTATTTCTTTCAAAGATGTAAGCTCCTTGATGCCACGTTTCAATTCGCTTTGTGCCCCAGCAGCGAATACAGTGCCTGACTGATGGTGGATTGAAGACTTCTGTTGAATGAACAAAGCATGTTCTGCCTAGAAAAAAACTTAGCCAAAATTTAAAAATCATTAGGAAGCTGGGATGAAGTGAGAGAGTGGCATGGAAATATATACACTACCAAATGTAAAATAGATAGCTAGTGGGAAGCAGCCACATAGCACAGGGAGATCAGCTCGGTGCTTTGTGACCACCTAGAGGGGTGGAATAGGGAGGGTGGGAGGGAGACGCAAGAGGGAGGGGATATGAGGATATGTGTATACGTACAGTTGATTCACTTTTATATACAGCAGAAACTAACACACCACTGTAAAGCAATAATACTCCAATAAAGATGTTAAAAAAAAATAAAGTTCACACAAAATATTTACCAAGAAAGCCCATAATCTAGACCATAAAATATTCTTTTTTTATAAAAAATAAAAAAAATTTTAAAATCATTAGGAGACATGTATAAAAAATGATTGATTTCCATAGCAGAGCATTAATGCAGTTCATGCAGGCAGGCATGCCTAGATCGCATGAGATTAGTAATTTCTAAAAGGCTCTCTGGCCTCTAATGATCACCTGGGTTATGTCAATGCCCTTGACGAACCTCCTAGATACCCCAAACTTCACCCTTTTTGGCTTTCACAAGAGACAATGAAGAGGATAAATAAGGCACAAGTTTATAAAATGAGGTGGGAGGGGCACTTTGGAGATGCCCAACATAAGCAAACGTGCAGCAGAAGTTCAGCTCTCTAGAGAAGGAAGGGAACATCACGACCCATGGCCCCCAACTGCAAGGGGAGCTCAAAACATAGTTCACAAAACCAAGTCACAGATCCAGCAATGCCCCAGAAGGGACACGCTGCATGTCACCTGGCAGAGCAAGAAACTCAGAGAAAAAGTGGCATGGGCTTCCCTGGTGGCGCAGTGGTTGAGAGTCCGCCTGCCAATGCAGGGGATGTGGGTTCGTGCCCCGGTCTGGGAGGATCCCACGTTCAGCGGAGTGGCTGGGCCCACGAGCCATGGCTGCTGAGCCCGCGCGTCCGGAGCCTGTGCTCCGCAACGGGAGAGGACACAACAGTGAGAGGCCCGCGTACCGCAAAAAAAAAAAAAAAAAGTGGCTTATCTCACCTAAAAGTGGGTAATTCGTGACCTTAAAGAAAACTGCCCAGCAGGTCACCCTAGGCAACGACAGCAAGTTTATGGTGCAGTTGTCAGTTGCATGGTTGCTATGAACCTTCTGTGGACAAACAGTCACAGTGCCTGTGGGAAAAATCCCATGGTCTATTTGTGAACAGTCTGTGAGCTAAAAGACTTTTTACATTTTAAAACTAGAGTAAAAAAATAATGAAGAGCATATGACTGCAAAGCCTAAAACATTCACTATCTGGTCCTTAAGAGGAAAACTTTCCTAAACCTTATTCTCCACTCACATGCAGAACAGTTTATAGAATGACATGCACTGGGATGAAGTTTTTTAAAATTATGCTCTCATTACATTATTATGGCCAACTTGGATTTCTCCCTGTAGAAGGTTAAAAAGGAGATGTTTTCTTGCCTCTATGGATCACCATTTGCAGACACCTCTATGTTCTAGTGGGGGAAAAGCATAGCACAGGAAGGGAGGCGATCCGGTTTCTGGTGACAACATCAGGACCTGTCTTGGATCTCAGGCAGCTCACTTTAACATTGCTGCATTTTAATTCTCTAATCTGCAAAATAGGGATAATGCCTGCTTTGCTATCTTCACAGGTGTGAGGATATAGTGAGATAATAGATGTAGCACACTTCGCAAAGTTGAAAGGAAGATACAAATCGAGGTTATTTTTATAGGTGATGACATCGTCAACCATTAATTATGGCTACTTTGGGGGAGGATGAAAGATGAATAAACTAAGTCGTTGGTTGTTAACGGAACTTTCTACTCATTTATTCTTTTATCTCTTTCCTCATCAAATCTTTAATAAAACTAACAAGTGTCAGGATTGATTGAGTTTAAAGGTTTTTTGTCCCTTCAGTCAATAAGTTTGTGAATTTGTTGATTGTGGATTGTGTGCTCAGTACCTTTGGGAGGAGGGAAAATGAGCCATCAATGGCCAAAAGACTTCATTAGAATTAGAGGAAGAAGGAAGCAAGAAACCTAGAAAGTTAAATAACAAAACAAAGGGAAAAAAACACTTTTATGTCAAAACCTATCTCTTGAAAGCTGGTTAGAATTATTTCCATTCAGGACTTAAGGTTAACCTGCCCAGCAGTGCTACGAACTCAAACACTGTCTGATTTATTCTCTTCTCTATCAGAGACAATGCATTTTTCACTACGCCCATGCCTTTCCCCTATCCTGAGCACACAGAAAGAATGCATTTTTCAATGTCCCTCGTGGTTAAGTTGGGACACGTGACTAGTTCTGGCCAATGAGCTTAAGCGTAAGTAACAGGAGTCACTTCTAGGACAAGGATTAAAATGCTGTGAGTTTTCCAAGTACTCTCTTTTCGCCTGCTCTGGAAAGTTCGTAGACTCTCCATATCAAGATGGCAGAACCATAAAATGGAAACCGCTTCCATCGCTGAGCCATTATTTGAAGGGACCTTCCTGGTGGGATGGAAGCATCCTTTTGTATGAAGAAGAATTTTTTTTTTCTTTTTTTGCATTAAGCCACTGAGATTTCAAGATTTGTTGTTAATGCAGACTTACCTAGCCTATTCTGACTAAGACATTTTCCCTCCAAGTTTGGTATCACAGTCCATATTATTCTTCATTGAAATACACACTTCTATATTTTAAACAACCCATTGTCATTACTGAGACTTTAGAAAGATTTGCTATTCCATGTTTGTCTTTCTGTGTGCCTTGTACACAGAAGGACATTTCTAACACTAGACCCAATAAATCACAATTGTTTGTGGGTTAGAACACGTTCAATGGCTGCATATATACACACACACACATATATACACAAACACACACACATATGTATGTATATAAATGACTCCTGTCTTATATATAGTTATAAAAATACAAATATGTAAATTTAAATATATATATTTATAATGACTCCTGTCTTTAAGCCTTAGTTGTTTCCTCTGCCTAAAATGTACTTTCCCCAGATATGTCCTTGGCACTCCCTCATCTCCTTTACTTCTTTGCTTAAGTTTCATATTCTCAATGAGGCCTACTTTGACTTTTCCAGTGAATACTACAGCCTGCACCTACACACACACACACACACACACACACACACACACACTACAAATCCCTTGTATCCTACGGCAACCATGTATGTGAGTCTGGGAGTGGATCCTCCCTCAGCTGAACCTTCAGATGACTGATCCTCGACCAGCATCTTGACCTGGAGCCAGAGGACCCAGCAAAAGAAGGCCTAGATTCCTAACTCATGGAAGTAAAAGTTTGTTGTTTTAAGTCACCAAGTTTGGGGCTAATTTGTTACATAGCTGTAGATTAATACACTCTGCAAGATTTTGGCCCCAAGGACAAAGCATTGGCCGTTGACTACTTATTTCCTCTATCTCTGCCCCACCTTTTCTCACTCCCTCTTGGAAGAGTGGGTGTGGGATTTCCACCTCCTCCTCCTGAGTGCTCAGAACTCCTTTTATTGTCAATACTTCTTTTTTCTTAGGGCAGTGAGCCTCACGGTCAAGCTACCACAGGTAGGAAGAAAAGTTTCCCTACATTATGGCAGAAACTGAATAGTGCTTTTTTTTTTAATTGAGATATAATTGACTTATAACATTATATTAGTTTCAGGTGTACAACATAATGATTCAATATTTGTATATTTTACTAAATGATCACCACAATAAGTTTCGTTCACATCCATCACCACAGATAGTTACCAATTCTTTTTCTTGTGATGAGAACTTTTAAGATCTACTCTCTTAGCAATTATTCAATACAGTATTATTAACTGTAGTCACCATGCTATACATTACATCCCTAGGATTACTTATTTTATAACTGGAAGATTGTACCTTTTGTATGGTTCTTGGTAGATGGTCAAGACACTAGGAACCAAGGAGTGCTGAGGGGAGAAAAGGAGAATTATTTAAGAGCCTTAAAGTTCTCTCTCTCTCTCTCTCTCTCTCTCTCTCTCTCTCTCTATATATATATATATATATATATATTTTTTTTTTTTTTGGTTGTGCCAGGTGCCTTGTGAGATCTTAATTCCCCAACCAGAGATTGAACCCGGGCCCACATCAGTGAAGGCACTGAGTCATAACCTTTGACTCACCAGGGAATTCCCGGTAATATATTTATTATACCAGGAAAGATGACTTAGAGCAAACTTTTATCTGCTCAGGAATATACTCTAAAGTAAGAAGGCAGTTCTGTCCATAGAGAAAACATGAGTCAAATTTTCTGAGTCAGGAAACTATTCACTCTTTAACTCTATAATTATTTATAATTTCCTTCTGTCTGCCAAGCAATAGGTTAGGCACTGTGGACATAAGTCCATGTAAGTCTACACGTAATTAAGACCCCATCTATTCCCCCAAATCACTTATAATCTAGTGATAGAAACAGACAGGTAACCAGACAGTTACATTTTAGTGTGATATAATATGACCAGAGATGGATAGCACATAGGGGCCTGTGTAATACTGTCCTGGAGTC
Organism: Globicephala melas; assembly: GCF_963455315.2. NCBI lineage: Eukaryota > Metazoa > Chordata > Mammalia > Artiodactyla > Delphinidae > Globicephala > Globicephala melas. The sequence goes on from NC_083331.1 coordinate 47,426,071, forward strand.
TAGGAAGACTTCCTGAAAGAGGGGACATCTGAGCCCAGCCCTGAGGGACTAGTGGGAATCAGTTCAGTAAATCTGTGGCAAGAGTATGCCAGGCCAAGAGAAAAACACATGCAAAATCCAGAGGGTTAGAGAGTGTGTAGCAAGCTTAGAGGCATGTGAGCAATTCAGCAAATTAAGATGTGAAGAGATGGAAGCATTGAGAGTTGAGTTAGAAAATTCTGGGGAATTTTCTAACACACTATGAGAAGAATTTTAAACTCTATTCTGAATAATAGAAACTCATAGAAGGGTTTTAAATAGCTTAAATCAAATTTAATTATAAATATATAAATGTGAATGGAAAACTCAAACCTGAAAAAACTAAATGTTTGAGAATATTTTCATGATAGTGGGTGGGGGAGATGAGAAGGATGTTCTAAAACAAGATCTCAAAGACCAAACCAGAAGGAGAACTAGTGGATTTGGTTGCAGCAAAATTAAAGATTTCCACTCAAGGAGGGATTGTGTAGGCAAAGTTAATGGGGAGAAAGAGATATCTGAAAAGGAGGGAGGGGATTAAATGTAGAGTATATAAAGGGCTCCTGAAAATTAGCAAGAGAAATGCAAAATGGGGAGAGGATAAAAATGAGCAATTCAGGGGCTTCCCTGGTGGCGCAGCGGTTGAGAGTCCGCCTGCCGATGCAGGGGACACGGGTTCGTGCCCCGGTCCGGGAGGATCCCACCTGCCGCGGAGCGGCTGGGCCCGTGAGCCATGGCTGCTGAGCCTGCGCGTCCGGAGCCTGTGCTCCGCAACGGGAGAGGCCACAACAGTGAGAGGCCCGCGTACCGAAAAAAAAAAAAAAAAAAAAGAGCAATTCAGAGAAGGGAATGCTGACTGGCTTGACCTCACTAGTAACTGGAGGACTGTACATTAAGAAAACTGTGAGATACCCCTTTTCACAATCAGATGGACACAATTTAGAAAGTTGAATTTGGTTATAGGTAAGGAAGAGAATGGAAATTCTCAGCCATTGCTGCTGAGACTGTGAGATGGTACTGCCATTTTGCATAGCACTCTGTTAGAATCCAGTGAGGTTAAATATGCTGACACCAATGCTAACACAGCACGGGAATCCTACTTCTGGCATATGTCCCAGAGACTTCTCCTTAAGTCCACAGGAGATGCAGATGAGAGTGATGATTGCAATATATGGTGGTTTGTGGCAGCAAAGGGTTGGAAGTAACCTAGGTGTCTATCACTAAGGGTCTATATGCTTATCCGTGGTATTTGCTGATGATGGAATATGGAGCAATGAGAAGAAATTAACTAAATGGATACCAACATGGAAGGTCACAAACATAAAATAATGAGCAAAATAAATATGAAACAGAATGAGGTTTATAGCACAACTCCATTTATTTCCATTTAAAGACTCCGTTGGTATAAATTTAACACCGCATTTTCAAGGAGGCATACTTATCTAAAGAAGGAAAGTGGAATGGGAGAGGGATATGTACAAAATATAATTAAATATTGCCATCAATAGGGATGGAAGAGAATGGGAGGGAGGATAAAGGAGAAAAACAATAATGAAACTTAAAAATAACACCAAACTGAACTGGGTTGAATAGTACCCCTCCAAATTCATGTCCTTCCTGGACCTCAGTATGTGAGTTTATTTGGAAATAGGATCGTGGTTGACGTAGTTAGTTAAGATGAGGTCATACTGAAGTATGTTGGGCCCTTAATCCAATATGACTGATGTTCTTATAAGAAGGGACACAGAGAGACACAGAGAGAAGACAATGTGAACATACACAGAGTGATTGTAACAACGCCTCTACAGACAAGAAATGCCAAGGATTGCCAGTCACCATGAGAACCTAGGAAGAGACAGAAGGGTCTTCTCCTAGAGCCTTCAGAAAGAACATGACCCTGCTAACATCTTGTTTTCAGATTTCTGGTCTCCAGAATTGCGAGACAATAAATTTCTGTTGTCACCAAATTTGTAGTACTTAGTTATGGCAGCCCTAGCAAATTCATACAAAAACAAAATAAGGTCCTGCCTAGACCCATGATAACAACCATGAGCTGATATATATGCACCTGAATTACTAGAATAAATAAAGGCTACAGTAGAATTCTTTTTAGTCTGGGAGACAGTATATAATATTGGGCGACAGTATTAACACCCACGTGAAAAGCCAATACTATGCTAAGACTTGTGCTGCATAGAATTGTTCTTTGCCAGAGCTGTTGTGTGATTCATGCTACCTCCGTGGTTGTGTAAGAGTAGCTGTCATAGAAGGGTGCTCCTTGCTCTGTATTTAGAAACACAGCCAGAACTTACTTAATTGGGGTATGAGTAGAAAAAAAATGTCTAGACAAGTTTGTGTCAATCATTTCTACAAGAGGTTCTTGGGTCTCTAACCACAAACTTTATTTCTGAGAATGGCTATTTTAAATTCTGATGAGGAACAAAAGCACTGGAACGGATCCCAAACCTCAGCTAACTGTTAGTGCTTAAAGAAAGGTAAGTGAGCATCTTAGATTATCCCCTGAAATCTGACTTGTTCTTAGAAAGAGTAGACACAAATTCCCCAAGAACTGATGCTCTGAGCATCTTCTTCTTTATAGCATTATTTGAGACTTTGGAAGCAGAGGGGGCTGCTTCACGACTGAGGACCTGTATTTGTTAATACAGCGGGTACTCTCTGTCCTGCTTCCAACCCCTTCCACCGCCTTTCAGATTCAGACGTCAGCAGTATCAGAAAGTCTCAAGACATATTCTCTAAAATGCTGGCTCTCAGTTTACTTTTTTCAGCTTTCTTAAGGTATAATTGACAAAGTTGTTAAGATATATAAAGTGTACAATGTGATGATTTGATATAAATATACATCATAAAAGGACTTTCCCCAACCAGTTAATTAACTCCTCCATCACCCCACACAGTTATCCTTTTTATTTGGTGAGAACATTTAAATTCTACTCTCTTAACAAATTTCAATCATACAATACAATGTTATCAACTACAGTCACCACGTTTTACAATAAATCCTCAGACCTTCTTCATCTTACAGCTGACAACGTGTACCCTTTACAAACCTCTCCCTATTTCCCCCACCAGATGGCTCTCAGTTTAGACACGCATAAAAGTCCTTACTGGGTGATTGTTAAGCTTTACTTCCTCAGGCCCACATCCCACCCCACCTGTCCCTCCCCCAACCAAAACCCTCCCTCTCCCGCAGAGATCTTCATTCAGGCGCTAAACTGGGGCCAAAAATCTGCATTTTATTAAACAGAAGAAATAAATACCGCAGGTGCTTCTAATGGAGGTTCTCTGACAATACTTTGAGAAACAGTTTTCTAGATTTTCCCACTTTCCTATGCCACCAATTCATGTGGAGTCTTGGGAAAGTGCAGGTTCAGATTCCCTGTGGGTCTAGGATGGGATCTGATTTCCAGTATTTCTTAAAAGTCCCCAGGTGAACACAGCGGGTCCACAGACAACACTTGAGGTGGGAAGCTCTTAAAATCCGATGCCTCAGCAGCATCTCAGACCACTTGATTCAGAATCTCTGGGAGTGGCCCCTGGTGCCAGTACTCATCTAAAGGCCCCAGATGATCCCAGTACACAGCTAGGTATTCAATACTAAGTGACAATGCCAGTAGCCGCTTGCAGATGGCAATAGTAGCTTCTAACTCACAGATTTTCTCCAGACACAGATTAACAGTAACTGATATTTCAAAAGAAGAGATGACTGGTTTCAAAGGAGTGCAATTTAAGAAAAATAAAGCCTTGACATAACCATAATATTTCTTATTTAACAAAATAATTATTTTTATACTTGTTCTACTGCCTCAAAGAACACTGGAATTTCTCTCAACTATATTATTTCCAGCTAATTAAAAATTGATAGTTATGGATAGACCTTCTTATGTTTTTGTCAGTTGAGAGAGTTCGTTGTGGTATTTTTCTTTTTTTTTTTTTTTTTTTTTTTTTGCGGTACGCGGGCCTCTCACTGTGGTGGCCTCTCCCGTTGCGGAGCACAGGCTCAGCGGCCGTGGCTCATGGGCCCAGCCGCTCCGCGGCATGTGGGATCTTCCCGGACCAGGGCCCGAACCCGTGTCCCCTGCATCGGCAGGCGGACTCTCAACCACTGTGCCACCAGGGAAGCCCTATTTTTCTTCTTTGTGTCTGGATTTAATCCTGATTTCTGAGCCTCATATTGTACTGGTTAAGCTGCAGGATGGTGGTTCTGAGATGTGGCTGGACAGCCCTCCACCTACCCTCGTGCATTAATAATGATTAGAATGTGAGGGACACAGGGGCAGTCACTTAGTACAGTTACCCCCCATTTTCCCCAATTTCCTCCAGCTGAGTACTCATCCCTGTCAGGAAATGCCTCTGACAGCACATATTCTGATTGTTCTACCCAAATCTGGAATCCTGGTTCCAAATCTTTTTTTTTTTTTTTTCCCTTTTTGTGACCTTTTTCATTCACCAAATGATTAACAAGGAAATGATTTCTAACATTAAATTCTGATTTCTAAATCCTCCACCTGTTTCTTCCAGGACATTTGCTTACAGGAGCCAACCTTCTTTTCTTCAGTTCCTGATCACTAAAGGGAATGACGTATGTAGAAAGTACCTTGTATTAGACTAGTTCCTCTTATTGTCGATAGCAGTAGTAACTCAAGAGAAGTCTTCTCTTGAGTCAACCAGGAGTAGCATTTGGCTGGATAATCAAAATATTTGTCTAAAACAAGGAATTGTTTTAAAATGATGTAAACTATGAAAATGTTATACTTTAACCTAAAACATTTGTAGGCACAGCTGACATTCAGCCAGCATGTGTAATTGTTTAAGTCTGAGATTCCTTTCTGATTATGACAGACATTTATTCTGATTGATCAGTGTCAAAGCCATACCAATTATTAAAATATTTGGATATAATCCCTCTATATTTATCAATCTTTTGACAGGATCAAAGTCACTTCTTTGAGTATAGGTCTTCTGATAGGAATTCTGATTCTTTCTTCCCATAAACCATGCCCAAAACATATCATGCTAAATTTCCACTCTCAGTTTCTTTGATGTACAGTGAGAATTAAAAATCACTTAAAATGCAATGCACTCTACAACCTTAAGATTCCCCTCCCCAAACTTTTAGAATATCTCACCTAAGCCTCAGTTAAAAGCAATTTTTAAATCTCACCATGAGTATTGACAAAGCATTCAATCTAGTTTTCACAGAATCCACCAACTTTCTTTCTATACTCATATTCATATTCTATGGGTCTACATAATATCTAATTAAGTTATGCAATTACAGGAATAAGCACAACTGTCATAAAATGCTTAGGAGCAAATACAGTTGATTCTGGTCAACATAATTCAACTGGTGGGAGCAGAAGTTTGCAGACACACTAGAATGTAGCCCAGTAGCCCCATGGTTCAATCTACCAGGGTCACTGATATTAGGTAGAAATACTTGAAAATGCTGGTGTTCCATCATTTTTTGACCTACAAAACCAGCAATTCAATATGATTCAACCAGTATGTTTTACAGTCGTGAAAAGCTGATCTGTGAGTTAAGTGCATGTCAACTAAGGCAGCTTCTATTATGATATTAAAAGAACAGAGATGCTTTTCAACACTGTGCTTCCTCTTTAACATTTTTTGAATTGCACTTATTCATGGTGCTCATTCTTCTGCCAAGTATTTCACAAAAGCTTCTCCCTGACCCCCAAAGAAAAGTTCTCTCCACCAAAATACTATTGTTAAATAAGTTTGGGGAACACCACATACCATACCCATCTAGGAGATTCATATTTCTCATTAGCATATTAAAGGCTCTGAGAAGTCCTGTAGCAAGGCCTTTGTTTAACTTTGTTTACCTTAGGGTTTCATAAATGTATTTGACAAAAGTAGGCCGTTTCATGTAACATCTAATCCTGAAAGGCTAATGTTTAATGAAACAAACGCACTTTAGTAAACACGACCCAACCAGCGTTAAGGACAGTATTATTCTGTTTTTGCAGTAGATTAAACAAAGACCATCTTAATATCCATTTGAAATGGCACAATTTGTCCAGGTGTCCCAAAGCACTATACAAATTTCACTTAGTGGTAATGTTCTCCTCTGGACAAATAGAGAAACAAAGGTATAAAGAAGCATTAGGTTGTTTGCCAGAACACACACAAGACTGAGACAAACTGGAACCAAAACCCTCATGTCTGAACAATGATTTCTAAGCTGTGTTTACAAACAGAGCCAAATTGCAAATTGTAACCACTCACAGTTTCGAACCAGACTGAACTAAGTCAAGTTGTACCTTGGTAATTGGATTTTCACGTAGTGGATTTTAACTGGACGCACTTGTAAAATTCAAACATATATTAATTTTTGGTTCTTTTTGTTCACATATTTCCCTCTTTAGGGGTAGTCAACAGCTAGTCCCTTTTGTTAACAGAGTGGTAAGTTAGGTAGAAGGGAGCCTACCTCTTACTTACACATAAGTCTTGGTGGTGAATAGATGACATTTCTTCATGTTATTTTAACATGAAATCAATGAAAAAGATGAACTAAGGTAAAACGTGTGCTCCTTGAACCAGAAATATCAATAGAAGACAAGGCTTTGGAGTTCAAGGGGCAGAGTCACATTGACCTGTAGATTTGATCGCTGGTGACTTCTATCAATAATCGAGAGCAGAGACTCCAAAAAATCTCTGACAGCTACAGAGATTCAAGGATCCACTGTCTTAGCTCAGAAGCTCTTCGAAAAAAACAAGACACGAATATATGGCTCTTTGTTGGCAACATTCCGACCTTGAGAGAATGAATCTCAGTCATTTATAAGGTTAAATAGATTTATGTGTTCTGAAGCTTGTCAGAATAATGGGTGTTTCCCAGCATTTGGGAATTGCACGATATGTGACAGGGGAATAGCTTTTAGAGCATACCTGCCCACCCCTCTGCCAGGGTGGGAGGTGGGGAACAGTGATGGGTGACTTAAGAATCAGATTTATAGACAGCTTTGCTCTGTATACATTATTTTTGAGTACTCTCCAACACCACAGGGCCCTACGGCCTCTGTCACAAACAATATCTGTTCTTTCAGAACACTGCAATGCTTTACTTCAAGGCCGAGCGAGAGTTGTCAAACAGAGATGAAGAGCCTTTTGGCAAAAAAAGTGCTCTTAAAATGTTTACCTTCTCATACCTAATGGTTTTAGATCATATCTTATTAGCCTAGGAGACCATTATATAAAGTACAATTAAGATCTCCTTGACATTTTCTAGGAGTTCCAATTCAGCTGTGCTAATGGCTATAACTTCATTGCTTTTTTTCGGTTGTTTTAATTTAATGCCATACAGTGTTGGAAATGCAGTTTACAATAACGTGGGCTACCCAGGGTGCACTTGCGGTAATTACACAGAATGTCAACAGCCTCTCAAGCTGGGTCCTGTGTTGATTGCTGCTTATGACGTTCACATTTGGTCAAATTGTTGGAATTACACCTCTGTCTGCAGGCGTCTGCCCCTCCAAGACTTCCAAAAGTGTTCTCCAAACTTTTAATTTGATCTCGACTATTAAGTTTCACATTCCCCAGATTGTAGAAAGAAATTAGAGCCAGGCCTCAGGGTAGGAGAATTGTTCCCATGGTCCATATCCCACCCATATTATCAGTAATTTTTGTTCCAGAAACATCTACTGAGTGTCCATTTTATATTCAGCCTTGTTTCAGGCACTGAGGACACACTTTTGTGCGGAGGTAAGAGAGTTCAGAAACATCTTTACACCCGCAAAAGAATTTCTTCACAGAAAAGAAATCCCACAGGAGTTAAAACTTGAGCCATAGAGTTCTATTCCATACTCCTTTTCCCTTTTTCTTTTACATGTTTTCCTCAGTGGGCCCATGCTATCCAGACCTCTGGTTATCAGTAGGCTTTAGGTGGTTCACAATTTGGTGAGTAAACAGCTAAAATGTATATAGTGCCCATGCTAAACCGGACTGTTATAACCTCTTATACACACCAACCCATTTAATCCCTACAATAATCTGTCCCATAAGACAGATATTACTATCTCCATGTTACAGACAAGTAGACTGAGGCACAGAGAGGTTTATTTTTTACATTTCACACAGCTGGTGAGCAGAAAATCTGAACTTTGAACATTGGTTATTTGCAGTCAAGGACCTGATACATTCTGCCATTAAAAGGGAAGTGCTGATAAAGGATCAGTATGGTAAATTAAACAATATAGTCCCCAGAAGATGATTAATGCATGTCATAAAAACAGGATGGCTGAAAATGAAGAAGGTCAGGACAGGAACAGAACAAAGACTATTCTCTTAGTCATCCTTGCTTCAGCTCCTATGCACCAATTCCTAAAAGAGGGATAAGGGTTAAAACAAGAACAGCCCTGTATGTGATTTGTAATTTGTTTTGAAGTTGCTAATATTTAGGTTAACTGCTTAGTGTGCTGTATAGTTGATCCTGTATGAGAGGTTCATTCAGTCAAACTAGCCACTTTTGTTCTATTTATAAAGTCTTGAAATAAAGGAACTTCTCCCAGTATTATTAAAGTAGAAGCCTGACAGATAAGGTGCACCTCATCTAACTGGTGCCGGGGTTCTAGGGAGGAAAGGGGGCAGACTAGGAAAGCCACCCCCTCACAGAATCTGATTGAACCAGGCTCATTCAGGTATAGAAAGACTCCATTTTGTATGTACAACTGATTATTTTGGTATTAAATTAAAAACAGGAAGCCAGAAGCAGGTCTGAATTATATTATTCTCCTAGTAGACTAAGGAGAGGCTGCACCTTTGGAAATGCCTGCCAGGAGCTTTTCCTGGGACACTCATCATTTTTCAGCCCATTCTGAATCTGGAAAGAAAAAGTGAATAGGCAGGTCCACTGCTCAGGTTAATGCGAGATCTCAGAAAGCGCTGGATTAGACGCTGGGAAGTGTTAGACCATTGATCAAAGAGATTCCCTGCTTGTTACCCAAGAATCGCCTTCACTCTCAAAGCCAAAATTGCTGGGGTTAGGTTTTCTCTTTACAGTATCGATCATATTTTTTACCTGCTTGACTGGTTAAAGAACAGGTTTGGTCTTGTCACTAGATTTCTTCACGGTTAAAACGTGAAAGAAATTTAAAAGAGTTGTGCCTATTTGAATGGGCTCCTATTTAGTTCTCATTGTCTTTAAATAAAATTCATTATAGCTATTTATGTTCTTTTAAAGCTATTTGATTACCATTTTCTCCGACTACGAATTCATTTGAGCCTGGCTAAAATAAGCTCCAGTGTTTACTTATGACTCTCTTGGCCATTGAGTTAGACATTTTTTTTCTTTTTGGTCATGCTTTAGATATTATCATGCTGCAAGTTATTGATTAGAAAACCTATGTGCATTCTCATCATTGTGTTGGTTAAAAAAGTTAATAATGTTTTATCAATATATTTGAAAGAGTCATAGATATATAAAAAGACAAACTGTTTTAAATTTTTCTTTTTTGCCATGTATTTATATTAAAAAAGTCTCTTTACTATGTTTTATTATACTTCATTACAGCAGGAGGAACAATCTCTATGCTGAACACTGAGTTTTTAAAGTTTTAGTGCAACTTCTGAAACTTTCTATAAACTAATATAATGTGGATATATTTATAGTGTTAAAAGTAATTAAAAGGTAGAGTCTTATTACGGATGACACAGAAAATGTAAAATACTACCTTAAAGTATTCATTCAGATGAGATGAATTAACTGAAACTGTTAAGTTATTGCCTTTTGCTCTTGCATAAATGACAGAGTATATAGGACAAACAGATAAAATACGAAGAAAATATAATGTCATAGCGTCACTGAGATGTGCTATAATAGCATTTATGGTGAGAAAATGACAATAAAAACGCATGTTTCCCTGAACTGGTATATATATAGAATGGATAAACAACAAAGTCCTACTGTATAGCACAGGGAACTATATTCAATATCCTGTGATAAACCATAATGGAAAAGAATATGAAAAAGAATGTATATATATGTATAACTGAGTCACTTTGCTGTACAGCGGTAATTAACACAACACTGTAATTCAACTATACTTCAATAAAAAATAAATTTTTTTAAAAAGGTATGTTTCTCAAAAGAAACATTTAGAATTGTATGCCAAAAGTTATACATCTGTTTTGTTTGTCAAAACTTGCTGGCCTATACAGTTAAGATCTGTGCATTTTACTACACATTAATTATTTCTCAAAAAATTATACATTGTTTCAAAACTTATGAGATGGTGGGTAGTATTACATGGTGAGAATTTTAGTGAAATTTTTAAATTTTATTTTTTAAAATAATATACAGTAAAAGTGTTTTATGCCATTGTATGAATCTTAACACATGGATAGATTCATGGAATCACTACCACGATCGTGATACAGGATAGTTCCATCACCCCCCAGAAACCCCTTCATATTACCCATTTATAGTCATAATTTCCCCACATCCTTAACCGTTGTCAATCACCGATCTATTCTCTCTTCCTATAGTTTTGTCTTTGGGAGAATGTCATATAAATGGAAGCATACAGTATGTAATCTTTTGAGCCTTGCTTCTTTCACTCAGCTTAATGCCTTTGAGATTCATCCAACTTGTTCTGTGTTTCTATAGTTCATTCCTTTTGAATTGCCATATGGTATTCCATTGTATGGATGTACCATACATGTTTATCTATTGAAGCCACTGAAGAACATTTGGACTTTAAAATTTGGGGCAATTATGACTAGAACAGCTATAAACATTTGTGTGCAGGTTTTTGTGTGACCATAAGATTTGATGTCTTTAGGATACATGCCTATGGGTGAGATTCCTAGGTCATATGTATGTTTAACTTTATAAGAAATTGCAAACAGTTTTCCAAGGCAGTTGTTCTATTTTTGTATTTCCACCAGTTCCGGTTGCTCTGCATCCTTGCCAGTACTTGCTTTTTTTTTTTTTTTTACTTTAGCCATTCTAATAGATATGTAGTGGTAACTTGATGTGTTTTAATTTGTGTCTCCCTAAGGGTAAGGATCTTGAACATTATCAAGGACTATAAAGGTTTGAGATATTATCATGTTTACACATTAGCCTACCAGAGCTTCATGAATGCTGACAAAAGACATGCGACTCCTGGGTCAGAGACAAAGGAGCTCATTTATGTAGGGGCTGCAAACTTTTAGCTCTAAGTGAAATTTTCAATTATAGCATTATGAGAATATTTAAAATTAGAAGTATTTGCTTGTTGTAAATATTTCCAATTAGGACTCCTTCCTGGACTCCTTAAATTGTTTAAGGTAGGTGGTCTTGGTGGGAACAGACATCCAAAATTTCTACTGGATGAGCATCCGAAGTTGGACCAGAGGTATCTGCCTGCGTGGAAGAGTGCCTTTTCTAGGCTTCGTTGTAGCAATTGGCACAGACAATTCTGAATTGCCAGGGTGGTTTCAACTGTGCTCAGCCAGTTCCTTTCTTTTTTTTTTTTTTTTTTTGGCCAGATGATAGCCTGCTCTGGGTCACTGTAGAATATCCTTTGATGCTACTGCCACTGACCACATAAGTTATGTTGCCGATGTCCGTAGAATAATCCCTCATCAGTGCCCACTGATCATGTCCACACTACAGCTGTATGCAGTGTCTGTCCTGAAGCTATTCATGTCCAGGACATGGAGTTCTGTGTAAGGCTGTCTTTATCTTCCAGAGCCCCTGGCAATGTCTTTCGTCATGTTAACGCTGCTGGACCAGGGTTGCCACTTTGCACACTTAACATTCCAAGCAAATTTTAATAAATTCCTTTCCACTTATTCTGTTTTGTTTTATTTGATTTTGTGTCCTTTTCATTGCCACACCATGCCTTTTGGTCAAGTATTCTTTAGGAGCTAGGTCAAATATCTTAGTGGCAGACATGCGTGGTTCTCACAGTCTCTTTTCCCGCTCCAACATCAGCACTGTGTCCTTGAGTCATTCTCTATTACTTAGGATGAGTCTTTTCATAGGATTCCTTTTAAGTCCTTCACTCAGCTTTAAAGGGCTCTCCTCTGTTATCCTGCAGACCTGTCTAGATTTGCTGAGTCCTAAGTGCACAGATCATCACTGGATAGATATATACATATATACTCCCAAGGTTAGTTACCTTTTGCATTTTTATTAGACGTCAATAACATTCTCAGTAGACTTGTTTCCTATATTTTTGAATAATATAAGCTAATATTTATTACATACCTCCTATTTAACAAGAACTGTCCTAAGTCCTTTACAGGCATCATCTCATTTAATACTCTCAACCCCAGGTGGGAGGTGCTTTTGTTATCAGATTTACAGATGAAGAAAATGATGCCCCAAGAGGTTAAATACCTCATGATCATAGACCAAGAGTGACAGAGCTGAGTTTCCAACTCCTGCTGTCTGCCTCCAAAGCCTGCAGCGTGAAGCTCCACCCTGTCTCAGGCCACTAGAAGGATCCATATTACAGCTACACATGAAGTCTGTAAGGAGAGCCTCAAGATTGATTGAATTTTATTTTATTTTATTTTTATTTTTTTATTTTTTTTTTTGCGGTACGCGGGCCTCTCACTGTTGTGGCCTCTCCCGTTGCGGAGCACAGGCTCCGGACGCGCGCAGGCTCAGCGGCCATGGCTCACGGGCCCAGCCGCTCCGCGGCGTGTGGGATCTTCCCGGACCAGGGCACGAACCCGCGTCCCCTGAATCAGCAGGCGGACTCTCAACCACTGTGCCACCAGGGAAGCCCTGATTGAATTTTATTTTAAATATTGTTTCTAAATTGACATCATTGTGTCTAATTACGGTTTTTCTAGGCTCAGCTTCGTCGTTCTCACGTTGTTTCTCAACTTATGTTGTAGTGCAGAAGAAAATTTTGGTAAAGAAAATATTGCATAAAGAAGTTCATATGGTAAAATTATATGAGTTCTTTCCAGAGTTTTACATCCAATTTGCCCCCATTTTGTTTAAATATGCTGGAAAATGCTCCCTTAGCTGGAATGAAATCGGTCTTTTAAAAAATCAGAGACAAATCCAGACAAATAGTTAAGCATTGCTTCTCTTTAAACTGCTAGTAGAAACCTCAGGTCAACCAGAAATGCCTCACTCTGGAGCTCCGTGGGGGAAATACGCATTGTGGGACTTGGAGGCGGCTTCTGACCACTTTAAGCTGAGCCAGGAGCTGGGAAGTTCCTCTGGCCAGGTCTGCAAATCTTCCGTCTTGTTGTTTGGCAATACGTGTGTGTTAATCATTCACTTCAAGGATTTCTTAAAGAGTATTTATTCCCAAAATAGAGATGTGGAAGTGCACATTTACCACTGGGCAATAATTCCATCTCCTGTAACCTTCCCATAGGAGTAAATCTGATCAATGTCACTGTTGTTGAAATTATACAACTAGAGAGTGGAATTCTCCGCCCCGGCCTCCAGCACCCTCCCTCTTGTTTTCCTGTACTTTGTAACCTGAGGAGAAGTTTCCATGAGGAAGCAAAGTCTATATTGAGGTTACTGGGTGATGTATGGAAGATCTCAAACACAGAAGCTGCCTTTAGACTTTAAAAAGGAATAAAACTCTGTTGTGTCCACGATTGACCTGAGTAAGCAGAATGCTAAACGCTAAATGTTTTCCTTTGCAGAGGCATTGGCAAAGGCATTGGTTCGTTCCCTCACGTGAGGATCTTACAACATGCCCACTGTTCTCCATTCTAACGTCCCCATGGTGATAGGACTACCTAAATAACGCTGCCCATGAGGGACTTTCAACCCTTGGCAATGATACTCATTCATGATTGTGTGGGCAGCATTCTTTGATTTACGTAGGAAAAGCTTTCCTACTTACTATATAGATGCCTGCCTAAATATAAGATAGATATAAACATAAAATGGAGAAATGAGTTAATTATCTAGATATTCTGATTAGTATTTAGATTATTTGAAGCAAAAGTGAGTTTTTCTTTACTTTTTCTGGAGTATTTCTTCAAGACCATGCAACTTTGCATATGTAGTTATACCTGAGATTAAATCTGTTGAGGCTTTTCTCCCCTGTTTCTTCTTTATTCAAGATCATTTTTTATCTCTCCCATTTCAATTTTATTATGGAAATTAGTATCATCACATGAACACTTCTGAACCACACCATTTAATAGAATTGAATCAAGAAGAAAAATATTTTACTTGGAAGCATTGACATTTGACATATGATGTTTACATTTTATTTACTTTCTAAGAGAAATACCTGAAACCTAACTTGGGACTTAATTTCGAGGGTCTTGCTTTGGGTACTGGTGTTTCACCTCTGGAGCCAACTTGGTTCCAAACTGAGGAGAAATTTATGATCATAAGTACAGTCTACTTCCATAGAAATCAGGAACAACTCCTGGATCCCCACATGCATCACATAGGGGACTTTTTCCTACTCCTTCTGTATGAGGTGAAATTGCATAGAGGGAACTCAGGAGGGCGTTAAGGTGGGATATTGGATCCCTCGTTTATCTTGAATAGGCACCATGTACTGGGATCAGTCCCTCACACAGAAAAATAAAGGTTACCTGAATGAATAGGTAAAGGTTAAAACCATCTAAAGAAATAATCATTCATTTATTTAATTGTTAATTTATTTCATGTGTTAGATTTTGCCTGTTGGCATTTTTATTCTCAGATGAATGGTTATGTCATTGAATGGAAGCTGTTGTTCCCACTGGGAGCTAATGCTTATAGCCATAAGAGGGATAGTACCAGCTAACAGCAACCGGGTGCTCCAGGGCTACACACTTAACACGTAATTACTCACCTCATCCATGCAAACACCCTACAAAGTCGAAGTATGTTCTATTATAATCCTCATTCATAGAAGAGGAGTTTGAGTCACAAAGAGGCGTTTATGTTTTGAGTGCTCATTAAATTTGGTCGATGGGGAAAGTAGAACAGAAGGGAAATGAAAGTAACATGCATTGAGTTCCTGGTATATGGAAGGCATATTACACTCACCTTTTGATTGAAACCAAATGAATACCTAGAGGAAGGAACTTTAACCCCCTTTTAGGCAGGAAAACTAAGATTGAGGAATCAAATCATTTTCTGAATATATTGATACTTAGCTAGAAAATGAAAGTAACGAGAGAAATCCAGGACTCCTCAGAACATGCCTATTCAAGACAAACAAGGGATCCAATGAGTAGTCCCCCAGTGCCTGGTGTGCAATTTTACCTTATACATAAGAAAGAAAGAGTCCCTGGGGTGTTGGATGTGGGGATCCAGGAGTTGTTCCTGATTTCTACAGAAATAGACTGCACTTATGATCATAAATTTTTCCTCGGCTTAGAACCAAATCAGCTATAGAGACAAAGTGTAAATGGAATTTGTATTCGCTTCCTAGGGCTGCTGTAACAACAGACCATAAACTGGGGGGCTTAAACAACAGAAACATTGTCTCACAACATATGGGATTAGGGCCCACTCTAATGACCTCATTTTAACTTGAGTACCTCTGGGAAGACCCTCTCTCTAAATAAGGTCACGTTCCGAGGTACTCAGAATTACAACACCAACATATCCTTTTTTTTTTTTTTTCTTTTTGGAGAAGAAACACAATTCATAACAGAATTTAATCTCAGATTTACAGAAAATGAGATATAGCAGGCCTGTCGTCTAGGGGCCTAGGACTGTGGAGGCTTATGAAGCATCTCACTTGGCATTTAATCCTGATATTCAGGCTGGGTTGAGAACTAACCCGCTAAAAACTGAGAACAAGAGAGATAAATGCAGAGTGCCTGGCTCCAGACACTAGAACACGTGTTATTGAATTGCTCTCCTAGCTGAGAGGTATGCAGGAGACCCCAGGAAGGAAAGGGACATCTTGCAAGTGTTCCTTCCCCACAGGTCCTGAGTCCCATTGCTACAGTGGTCGACATGCTTCCACACCCTGAAGCAGTGCTGAAGTGGGTGTCTACTGTACTCGGAGGGGCTCTGTTGGTCTGCTGCTTAAGCAGGAAGATCTGAACTGGTTTCTCTCCCTTCCGTTCTTCAGATAAGGCCCTGTAACCACTGGTTTCCACACCGCTGTGCTTATCTTTGGAACAGTGATAAGCTGTACCCCTCTTCCCTTAGAACCTTGGCCTTCACATTTTGCCTAGTCAGCATGTAAGATAAATATAATTTTGATCTTCATCTGATCTATTGACGTGGGACACGAGGAAGAATCCAGGAGACACCTTTAGTACAAAGATATTGAGGAGCAGGTGTACCAGGAAATATTTTCACGGATCAAAGACTGTGTTCTCTGTAATAAGATTCTGAAAGCTCACAAGAAAAAAGATAAAGATTTCTGAGGCCAAATTGGTGGTAAATATCACACTGTTATCTCTGCTGATAACACACGCTGCTTATTATGGGATGTGCGCTACAATGGTGACTGGGTAAGTGAGGAACTGAGAGAATATTGGAAAATGCTAAAATAAGTGAAGAGTTCTTTTTTTTTTTGCATACACGTGTATGCCCATGTGAGCGTCAGAAGCAGGCGAGTGAGAGAGATAAGAGGAACCCTTTAGAAGTATTTTTGACACACTCATGGCCTACTCCTAGAATGCACAAAGGCATAATTAAGTCAACAAAATCCCCTGAGAGTCTTCAACCCAGAAAAATCTCAGTCTATTTTTATTCCAGGATCCGAGGAGCCATAGTTACTAAAGGGCAGAGATTTCCTAGTAGTGGGAACCCAGTCATAGATTCCTAAATCTCCCAAAATGTGGCTTCTCTCTTACCTGATATTCACTTTCTCGGTCGGTATCCTATCTGGAGATCCATCTCCCCCTGGTGATGGACAGAAAGAATAACCTTTTCTTTCATATGAGATCCACTCCTGATTCAGTCACGATCATACTGATACCCCATAATCTCAGTGTCCTTTTCTACTCATTCTTTTTATTATTATTTTTTTTTTTTTGCAGTACGCGGGCCTCTCACTGCTGTGGCTTCTCCCGTTGCGGAGCACAGGCTCCGGACGCGCAGGCTCAGCGGCCATGGTTCACGGGCCCAGCCGCTCCGCGGCATGTGGGATCTTCCCGGACTGGGGCACGATCCCGTGTCCCCTGCATCGGCAGGCGGACTCTCAACCACTGTGCCACCAGGGAAGCCCTTACTCGTTCTTAATGTTGTTACTGTTATGGATTGTGCCCATTAGGTTGCTGGCTTTATGAACTCTGGCATATAAGGCCTGCTAAATGCCTTAGGAGGGATGGAAATATGTTCAGATTTAGAAGGGAAGGGCTCACGGACCAGGTGCTAAAGCCCACAGGATTCAATTGACCAGGTCTTAGAATCTATTGTGGATGAAAAGTGTCACCTATCATAGCAGTAAACAAAGGAAGTTTCTCAGACAACAAGCCAGCAGTCACTGCAGCCGCCCTGACTGTGCACCCTGAGGGGATTCAGAATGGAGAAAAGCAGGCTACTGGCCTAGATAGTTAAGGTGCATGTCAAAGGAATGATTTCAATGAGCCCAGACTCTTGCATCTTTCCATGCATAGAAAAGCACTAAATTCATAATGAGATGTCTGGTTTTCTTTAATGAACGGTCATCTTTTGATATTCCGACTACCTGGTTTTTTTTGCAAAACTCCTATACATCCTGGCTCCTCCCTTACCTCTTCTGAGCGGTCCCTCAGAGCCATCTGCGAGGCTGTCTTCCAGGCTAAAGTCCTCAGAGAATCCTCTGCACAAAACATAATTCTCAACTTTTAAGTTGTGCATCTTTTTCAGTTGATACCGTAGCACATTCTCCCATCTCCTGACCATCCACAGCTATCGGCGATGACCAGAAGAGAGAATCTAATTAACTCCTATTTCCCAAGATCCAGCCCCAACTCTTCTCTCTTCAGGCCTTTCCATTTTTAAAGCTGCTCATTTGCAGGGACTTCCTTGGTGGTCCAGCTGTTGGGACTTTGCTTTCCAATACAGGGGGTGCGGGTTTGATCCTTGGTCAGGGAGCTAGGATACCATATGCCTCGTGGCCTAAAAACCAAAACATAAAGCAGAGGCAATATTGTAACAAATTCAATAAAGACTTTTTAAAAATGGTCCACATCGAAAAAATCTTTTAAAAGAAATAAAATAAAGCTGCTTATTTTCATGTGTAAGTTTTCAGAATCATATGAGAGAGCACTAGATGCAGGGTTTACTCTTTCAGTTGTTTGTTTTAATGCAATTATTTGAAATAAGTATTTCTCTTTTTTATACAAAGCATATCAACACATCTGTACCCTTCTTGGAAGATGATTCCTATAACTGTACAGGGTTTTTTTCACTTCCTAATAATTTAATTACCTTATGTTTTAAAAATTTCGAAAGCACTACTGGAGTATGAATTGATTCAGAAAGAGGAACATTGTCTCAACTTTTTTATTAACAGGATAAAAATATTTTTCTCTGTTTACCCAATTCTCCAGATTTCAACAGCTATTTAAATCGAATCTAATTAACTCCAGACTCTCTGTTAAGGCATGAGGGTATAAGAGAGCCGTGTGGTATAGAAAAAGGTATAGCAATAAGAAATAGTGACATATAACTGGTAATATGCTAAATTGTAGTTCAAGGGGGTTTTATGTGTTTCTGTGTCTATAAGTTTATCCAGCTTGTCTCCTTAGACACATTCTGGGGAAGTTAGGGATTGTGATTTATTATGCATTAAAGAAACTAGCCCATTGTTGGTACAAAAAGGATGCACAGGCATTTTCTTGTGTATATTTTGTCTAGCCAATAGAAAAGAACCTGAGTTTGAAGGGGATAATATTATTTACAAAGCAACCATATATGAGACTATCCTAAGGGGTATTTTTGATAACAAGCACCATTCCAGATCTGGGCACATAGCCCTGAAGATGCATAAAAAGAAAGTCAGTCTTGGCATAAGTTACGATGAGATGTAAATATTGAACAAAAGCAAAACTTCCAAGTAAAAACAGTTCAACAATATACAAAATGTAGGAAAAGCTTCACTAACTTCCCCCCCAAAAATGTAAAGGATTTAGGAAAAGAATTAATATACTCTTTTGTATGTCTTTTGAATCAGAATCTTCCATGGAAATGGAGTATGGAGAATTCAGAATATTTACACAATAAGGCACAGATTTCTTTATATTTTGGGTCAAACAATGATCTATGTTTTATAACCAGGGCATCTTGTCACTCAAAGGATCAACACAAGGATTAAAGAAATTGCAACAAGCTCATATTTTCAAAAATTGTGAAACCTAATAAAGTCTAAATTAATGCCATGTGAAAAGTGAGAATGAATCAACATTTACATCTGTTTCTATTGTGGTGGCAATCCACCCTAAGGGGACATCTGAAAGGATAGCAGCAACAGCAATAGGATAGGACCATAGGGTGGTAGATGTTGCTGTGATACCATACCCCTTTCCTCTGTACCTTATTCTTAAACAGAGTCACCATTATATGGATCTGTGAACTATCTCCATAGTTTACTAATGGCAAGCCAGACATTGCTTACTTTTTTAGCATTGTCTTTAATAGTACATAGCAGCAAGGCACCTCTACAGAATGTGAAGCTATAAGAAAGAAATTTGGAGCTAGATGAATAAGAAAAGATCTGTATCCAGGAATGAGAGACCCAGACAAGCCTGAAATTTCTTTGCAGCACTGCTTACAATAACCAAGACATGGAAGCAACCTAAATGTCCATTGACAGATGAATGGATAAAGAAGATATTATTTATATATATATATATATATATATATAATGGAATATTACTCAGCCATAAAAAGGATGAAATAATGTCATTTGCCCCAACATGAATGGACCTAGAGATTATCATACTCAGTGAAGTAATCCAGACAAACATCATATGATGTCACTTATATGTAGAACCTTAAAAAAATAATGATACAAATGAACTTATATACAAAACAGAAATATATCCACAGATATAGAAAACAAACTTATGGTTATCAAAGGGGAAAGAGGTGGGGAGGGATAAATTAAGAGTTTGGGATTAACATATACACACTACTATATGTAAAATAGATAACCAACAAGGATCTACTGCATAGCACAGGGAACTCTACTCAATATTTTGTAGTAACCTATAAGGGAAAAGAATCTGAAAAAAGAATAGGTATATATTCATATATATATATGTAACTGAATCACTTTGCTGTTCACCTGAAACTAACATGACATTGTAGATCAACTACTCTTCAATTTATAAAAACACAGTTAATTAAAAAACAAAAGAAACCAACTTGAATCTAAACTCTGCTTGTGAAACGCTCCTTGGAGAGGTCCATTAAGGCCACAGAGGTTCTAGGGACACCACCAGCAAACTCCAGTGTCACTGCCCCATGCTTGCTGTCCCCCAGCAGCTCCTCAGTAATGGGATCCCACCCTACATGAAGTTGTATACATTTCTGTGATAAAATGAGTTTCCATGTCTGAGTGCACACCCACTAAAAGAAAATCAGAAATGTGTCGGATGTCAAAGGTAGACAACTTGCATTTAAAAATTGGAGATTTAAAAATTGGCCTGTACACAAGGAAAACATGGACCACCACGATCAGATATTGAAGGAGATACTGACCAACCGATTGTTTTAATGCTTCTGGAGTTTATTTTAAATTAATTCCTACCTAAATGCACTTAGAACTCACTTCAGGTGGCACTCTTAGTTTATAAGCCACAGGAGGCCCCCCAAAACAGTAAGAGATCGGAAAGAAAATCCTGTGTTTCTTGAGGAATGTCATATACAGGAAGGCGAAGGCACATACTCAGTACACACACCGTTAATTAGGACTTCATTAAAACACTGTGTTCACTTTGAGGTCTCATCAATGAGATGTAAATTGGAAGGCTGTGTAGTCAATCGTTTAAAAAAAAATCCTAGTGAATAAAAATTAACTTTATAGCTCTCATCTCCCATGGAAGCCTGAAAAAGAATGGAGGATATAAATTATTTTGATGTTACTCTGTTCACTGAAGGATAATTAAGTCAATGCAGTTTAAGAAATAATGCAAAAAAAGAAAGGCTAAGTCTTAGAGAGAATGTACTTGATTAATAGTTGTGAAATTTGGGTCTTTTAGTAAGGAACCTTATTTTTTGGAGGCTATTTAAGAAGCAGCTACTCAGTTGACGTTATGGATGGTTTTCATATACTTGTAATTTAAGGGAGATGGTGGGTTAGATGAGCTCTTGTGTTATTTCCAACGCATATGACAAGTAAGGTTTAAATTTATAACAAAACACTGTAAGAAATACAAACATATGCAAATGTCCAGCTGGCCCTAGTAAAGTCATTAATTAAAGTAAAATTATGCCTTAATATTGCTGATTTATTTTAATAGGACCACTCTTGGAAGAGGTATTACCGTGGAAGGTTAAAATGGCCTGCTTTGCAAGCACAACTTAATAGTCTAGGGAAAATCCAACCACAGTCAATCCTACCTGATTTGGATGTTGATATTATGATTTGAGTTGGTATGCTGCAAATGCATCTTTGAAATCAAGAGGGTTTGCCAAAAGAATTAGAGGATGACTAAACGTGCTTTGGATTTTAATAACAATGTGAAGATTGAAAAAATTCTGGCCTGCAATGGTGTGTCTTTTTCTCAAGACTCATCTACTCAGGCCAAATATTATCAGCATCATCCATTCATTTATTCATTCAATAAGCATTTATTGACACTTACTATGAACCAAACACTATTTGCGGCACTGGAGCTTCAATGGTGGACAAACCAGCCCAAATCCCTATTTTAGACTTGTAGCTCAATTGGGAGCTGAAATACTTGTGAGAGAAGACAGCCAATAAATAATAAACTAGTAACATTATTTGAGAGTCTCATGGAGTCAATGAAGGAAAAAACAAGGTGATTTGATAGAGAAAAATTAGGTGAGGTCGGGGAGGTAGGGTCAGGGGCTACTAGATAGCGTGGTCCTGGATTGCCTGGGCTAGAAATCAGGAAGGCTGGATTTTCACCCAGCTTCTGCCACCAACCAGCTGATTGGCCTTAGACAAGGGGCATCTGTGGAATGAGCAGGTTGGTTAGACTGAATAATTCCAGAAGCATTTTAACAGCCTGTGGCAGACAGAACAGTCTCCTTAAATATCACCCCCTCCCCATCTTCAGGCCCCCCTGGAACCTGTGAATAGATCGAGTTCCATGACAGGACTTTACAGAGGTGATTAAGGTTAAGGACCTTAAGGCGGGGAGATTATACTAGATTACCAGGGTGGGCTCAATCCAATCCCATGAGTCCTTAAAAGTAGAGAATTAGGGGGCTTCCCTGGTGGTGCAGTGATTGAGAGTCCGCCTGCCGATGCAGGGGACATGAGTTCATGCCCCGGTCCGGGAAGATCCCACATGCCGTGGAGCGGCTGGGCCTGTGAGCCGTGGCCGCTGGGCCTGCGCGTCCGGAGCCTGTGCTCCGCAACGGGAGAGGCCACAACAGTGAGAGGCCCGTGTACCACAAAAAAAAAAAAAAGTAGAGAATTATATCTTCTGTTTACAGAAGAGGAAAGTACAAGAGAAATGCAGCTGAGAGATGGCAAGAAAGAGGGATGCTGGAGA
The DNA here is from genome assembly GCF_963455315.2 of Globicephala melas. NCBI lineage: Eukaryota > Metazoa > Chordata > Mammalia > Artiodactyla > Delphinidae > Globicephala > Globicephala melas. The sequence continues at coordinate 47,448,682 of NC_083331.1, forward strand.
GATTCGAAGTGTGAGGAACTCTGCTGTTGCTGCAGAGGTCTGTATGGAGAGCATGTTAAGGAACTCAGGCAGCCTCTAGGAGCAAAGACCAGCCCCCGGCTGACAGCCAGCAAGGAAATGGGGTCCTCAGTGCTACAACCTCAAGGAATGGAATTTAACCCATGGCCTGAACGAGTTTGAAAGCAGATCCATCCTTGAATCTTTCAGAAGAGAATGGAATCCAGTCTTACTGGACTCTAAGCAGGGGACCCAGCTGAGATGCACTTGGAGATAAAAAATGGGTGTTGTTTTAAACTACTAAATTTGTGGTGATTTGTTGTGACAATAATAAAAAAATCAACACACAGTCACTGAGCCAAAACATGGGAGTCATCCTTTAGTTCAGCGGTCCCCAACATTTTTGGCACCAGGGATAAGTTCCGTGGAAGACAATTTTTCCACGGATGGGGGTCGAGGGGAGGATGATTCAGGCGATAATTCGATGGGGAGCGGCAGATGAAGCTTCACTTGTTTGCCCAGCTCTCACCTCCTGCTGTGCGGCCTCGTTCCTAACAGGCCACAGACCGGTACCAGTCCGAGGCCCCGGGGTTGGGGACCCCTGCTCTAGTTCTCCATGACTTCCACCCTTCACACTCTCCCACCCCAAGTACAAAGGACATTTGCTACCAATTTTACCTCCAAAACACGTATTGACCCATCTTCTCATCTCCATAAAATTTGGCTTTATCTTTCAACTGAACTGCTCCCAACCTGGCCCTTCTACCTCTATCTTATTTTCTCTTAAAACTCAATGTGTCCTCCAAATTGTAGCCAGTAATTAAAAAAAAAATGTGACCATGACATTTCTTTTCACAAAACCTTTCAATATTTCTACTCAGCCAACAGATTCAAGTTCAGCCTCCATGGAACACAAAGGCATCCATGGCATGACTCTTATCTACTCCTTCCAGCCTCTTACCCCCCTCTTTGCCTTAGTCTCTATGCTCTCATAATGGAGAATTTGATTTCTCTTTGGTATCACTCTTAGATCCGGACACACAGGGTAACCATTCTAAGACCTCTGTTCTTTAGGGCACATGGTTCTGGTGCTCCCTGGTCGTCTTCACAGTTGAGAAGTCCATGTATTTAGGGGAGGCACTCACTCGGAGGCCATGCTTCCTCCTTGCGGACCATGCTACTGGTCTCCCAAATTCCCTGGACAAATAACCCAAAGTCCTTCCAACACCTGTATTGTTCTCTTCCCTGAGTTTAAGCTCTGAAGGATAGACCATAACCTTAGGCAGGTCTGAGGTGGGCTGGCCAAAGGGCAAATGTTAGCATTATTGCCAAAGAAAGGGAGGTGGGTGATGGAGCCAGGAATGAGAAAAGAAGAAGATGGGCCATGGGCTAGGGCTGACTCTCTCCTCAACATCACATTTCTAGCCTGGAATTCCAATAAGTTCCAATATTCCAACTTACAGCCCAGCCTTCTAGAATGTTATGAAGGTATATTTGTCAAGATAGGAGGATAAAACTTATTTTATATAGAAGTTTGTTAGCTTCGTTTATAACTTCTAAATAGACATAAGGTATGCGGCCGCCATTTGCATTCTTGCCCTGATCCCTGCAAATGCCAAGGTTGTTTTGGTTTTTTTCCCCACACACAATGTCTTCATGCTGTTTCTCCCTGTTCCAGGCTCTTCCCACTGACTGGAAAGACCTGTGCATTATTCTTCCCCTAGCTGACTCTCACACATGGTTCAGGATTCAGCTCAGTGGTTGCCCCCTCTAGGAAGCCTTCAGTGGCTCTCCAGTGCCCCTTCCCAGTCAACATCCCAGTCAACATGTGCGAATGTGAAGTTCTGAATTGTCTCTCTTATGCTCTAAGATGAAGAACACAGAGTTTTATTCATTGTCTTGTCTCATTACCATGGTGTCTGGCCATTGGTTTAATTAAGTTTTATAGAACTGAAAAGTGAAAGCAAATGGTTCCTTTAGAATACATTCATCAGGCATTTATTAGGGAATAAAATAGCACAAAAGGAAGAAGAAAATGGGGGTGGGGGGAGAGGGCAGATGTGGCAAATTCCTTGTTTCAAGTCACATAATAGTAATAGTTGACATTTTTTAACACTATTTGCCAGAAATTGCACTAAGTATTTTACATTGAATTCTTGCAACTCTATGAGGTAGAAACTATCATTATCTTCATTTTATAAATGAAAAAATTAAGGCATAAGGAGGTTTGCTTAAAGACCCAAAGCCAGTAGGTGATAGAGCCTGGAGGGGCTCCAAAGCCTGAACTTTGACCTTCAGAGCCTTCCCCTTCCTGATACACCCATGCAAGAAAAGGGAGCTGGACCCACAGTGCCTTTTTGAAAAAGACAAGAAACCGGTGGTAACCCTCAAGGGCATGTGTAAATGTTAGCTGAAGTGCATGTTAACTGCATGCACTTCAGGAACAAATATGGGAACAGCTGAAATGTGTAAATAACAATAACACTGTAAAGTAAGAAAGACAATTTGGATCAAATAATAAAATGATCATGTACTCTGCTGAGAGTGGGCTGGGGGTGTTTCCCAAAGGAAGCTGGGAGGTCTTGTTGAGAGGCCCTCAGTGCAGCAGAGTTTCTGGAAGCTTCCTGAGACAGGATGTAAGAGGGGAATGTATGGGGGCTGAGTTGGTGTTCAAGTCCAAAATGATATACCAACACAAGTTTTACATTAAAATGTTTTAAGACATAAATTGTTCCTCACAACAGTTTTTCATTTAAAAGAGGAGTTGCCATGTTTCCTAAAATGTTATTTAAGGGCATTTTACATGTCAAATAATTGGATTAAATTACTTTTTAAGTTGAATTCAGAAAAGAAACTCTTTTGCCATTTGGATAAACTACACTCATGCCAAGTAAGCAGTAATATTTATAGTGGGCAAAAAAAGTCACCCACAAACTCTTTGGTGACAAGAAATTTCCCTATTTTGTTGTAACTGAACTTAATGTTCATTTCTATTCCCCATTTGGCCAAATGGTTGGAAATTTGATCTCAGTCTATATAATGTGGTCTCCTCCCTGTCTCCCACCTTCACCTACTCTCTGCTTCCCCAGGATTAGGCCTAAATTTAGGGTGACTTACAGGGTGTTGAGGCATGGGAAGGGCTGGAGGGGGGACAACATCCACCCTGGCGTCCATGAGGCACCCTGGTCTCAGCCTTGCCTCTGGTCATCAACTACCCCTGCAGGTTACTGCTGCATCCCTCCTCATTCACAACCTCAGACCCCTCTGACTCTCCCACTCTTGTGTCACGTCCATCCCTCTTGGGTGCAGAGGTTCAGTTCATTGGTGTTGTGACAAAGAGTAGGATGCAGAGCTCATTGAGGCTGTTTGGGGCCTGTCTGCCCAACACTGCTTCTGCGTCCCAGCCATGAAAGCCAGAGCTGCTAGAAACTTGCTCCCTGTCCAGTGGCTGAGGACTCAGACCTGCTTTGGGATACTTGAACCTTCCAACTGCATCCTGGGTTTCCATAACACCCTCTCCCACTAGGTGTTTGGTTAAGGAAAAGCAGGTCACATGGTCCCTTCTCAGAAACCAACCATGTCTAAGCTCTCTGCATCTACTTTTTGAACTTTTCCTTCCTCATCCCAGATAATCTTTATCCAGCCTGGGGCAAGAAGCCTTGTTCTTCACATCATTATGCATTGCTCCAAAGCATTATGCATTGTGCCAGGAACTAGGCTTATGAAACCCCAAAACCAGGAATAGACTTTTTTGACTGTGATTTCTTCTCTCTGTGGACATTATGTAAGAAATTTCCAACTTGCCTAGGCTAAAGGAACAGCCAAGGAATGGGGGAGGGGGAAGGGATGTCCTAATACTTTCAAAGCACTATGTCACTGCCATAGTTCAGAGAAAAGCACCAGACAAGGAATCAGAAGACTGGAAGTTTGCCCGCAAGATCACAGAAAGGCCATTTCCTCTCTGAGATGGCTTCTTCATCCATATAATGAGAGTAAGAAAAGACAATTTTCCATGTTCTCTTCTGACTCTAGAAATGCTACTTTAACTGATTATTTTTAAAAGTTTTTATCTAGTTCTGTGCCTTTAAAACTCTGTGATCATGTGTTCACGGTAAGTAACATAGGGCACCGTGATTTACACCCCACTCCCGCCTCTTTGCAATACTTAGAAGTAGGATCCCTTGTAACCGGGTTCAGAAAGATTTAATGGAAGCTAATATCTGATTTCCATAGCTAAAATAAGTTTACGTAATGGATTTGTCTGATGTACCTTAAAAGTTTAATTCCCTAAAATGTGTGAGCTTCAATATGTATAAGTTTCTCATCACTCTTTTTTAATGTGTTCTAATTAGTAGCAATATTTCTTGTTTACTTTCTATGAACTTTTTAGTTTCAAACGGGAAAAAATTTAACAAACTCAACGACTACCTGGCTGAGAGGCGTTTTACAAAAGAATTATATTTTTATGAATACCTGAAAAGTGTTGTTTTCAGAAATTGTGGACTGATTTAAACAAAATTTCCAATTTAAAAAATAAATGGGGCTTCCCTGGTGGTGCAGTGGCTGAGAATCCGCCTGCCAATGCAGGGGACATGGGTTCATGCCCCGGTCCGGGAAGATCCCACATGCCGCAGAGCGGCTGGGCCCGTGAGCCATGGCCACTGAGCCTGCACGTCTGGAGCCTGTGCTCTGCAGCAGGGGAGGCCACAACAGTGAGAGGCCCGCGTACCGCAATAAATAAATAAATAAATGACATAGTAATCCATCAGACATGGTCAAGTGTCCATGTGAGAATGTGTTCCAAAAATTCAAAGAGAAAAACATCCACCAAGTAAATAATGAAAGAATAATGGCTGGCTTCTAGGCCACCAAGAGAAGTAGGAGTGAAATTATAAATACCACGTAAAGCTCTGATCAGTGCTGCAGAAAGTCTCTTTATGTTGCCTGATAGCTCCCTTGTTATTATTTCACTCTTACTACCAGAGTTGGTATGTTGTATATAGTATATGTGCTATAAAACACCAAGGCCATGTTTTCCGTTTTCAGGCGGTATGAAAAGAAAATTCAAATAAAAGTCTAATTCTAGTGTTGATGCCAATTACTCCTGTCACTTTGAGGAAGTTCTTTAACTCCATTTGCAATAAGAGTTTTAAAAAGTGATTTCTAAGGGCAATGCCAGCCCTTAAATTACTCGATTCTGTACTTTTTTTCTTAGCTCTAAAATAGAACCATAATATTTGTATTATTTCACAGAGTTAAAATGAGAATGAAAGCTTTTTTTCACTCAATAGTAAATGTAATTTTGCATCCATGTAATTATTTGCTGAATGCCTATCACCCCCGGAGGCCATTAGCCCCCATGAGGGCAGGGGGAGTGTCTGTCTTACCCACTAATGTATTTCTAGGACGGTACCTGGCACATCACAGTTGCTCAATTCGTAAGACTGTTGAGTGAAGCCTCAACCTAACATGGGTATTTATACAGGGCATTGAAAGCGGGTAAGCCACACCTCTACTCTGCTTTCTCAGAAGAAAAATTATAGAAACATGTGGCCATGTTTTGTATCAACCATTGACAAAAAACATATTACTTTTCTAAAAGAGAAATACCCTAAATTTGTGCTGCTCAAAGTATGGCCTGTAGACCATCACGTCAGCATCAACTGGTTAGAAATGCAAATTTTCTTTCCCCACCCCAGACCTACTGACAGAAATTCTGGGAGTGGAGGCCAGAAATCTGTATCTTCACAAGGCTTCCAGTGATTCTAACGTACATGAAAGTTTGAGGACCACCGTCTCAAACAATCGTCTTTATGTATCTTCTTTACTTATTATGTACATATTTTTACTTCCCTCAGGTTAGCTTAAAACAGTCTGCTCAAAGTTAAGTTCTCTAGCCTCATCTTAGAAAATTATCAACAACAACAGTAATACTAGCTTACGCTCTTGAACACTTACTATGTTCCAGGTCTTGATTGTAGCACATAAGTCTCATAAAAATTTATTAGCTAATAATTGCTATTCTACCTACTTTATATATCAGAAAACAAAGATTTTATTAGATTTACCTATCACCAACAGCTTGAAATCTCAGGAGCCTGGTGCCACAGCTGGGCTTTTAACTACTGCATGACATGGACTAGCTCCTAGCTCCTGGCTGAAGGGAGACCCCTTATGTGTTGGACTCGAGCCATACAATGAGGGGCATGTGTGAGCAAGTTCATACAACTGACTCGACTCCACATTCAGATAAGGAGCGAAGCACCTTCCCAGGAGATGGTCACGGGATGTCTGATGTTGAGGTCAGAGTTTTCCTTAGGAATGATCTTGGGATCTCTTCTCATGCAAGGGTAAAATTGTTTAGTGTTGTCTACGCAAACTTTGGTGAGTGCCAAAAACTATGATGATTTTCAGTTTGGCAGATTTGATACTAATCGGTTATTTCTGGAAATACTGAGACAATGGAATCCATTGTTTCTTGAGCTTTATTTTCTCCCTCATCAACCTCAAAAGAGAACCTAGAAAATGGAAGAAAGGAATAAATTGAGGAGTGATGTGGGAAAGGAGGGGGCAGGGCAGAATATGTAAGAGGAGAAGGAAAGTCCGATGGTGATGCTTTATCCTTGGTGGTCCTTAGCTACTGGTGTAGGAAGTGGAACCCACGGATGAGTCAGGAGTGGGGAGGGGGACTGGCCCTGCCTGGTCAGAGGACTGTGACAGAGAGTGACGCAGAGGTGCCAGAGGCTGCCCAGTTCTGCGTGAGCCTGGGGAGACCTTGCCTATTCTACTGGCTGGAAGAAGTCCAAGGCTAAATGGCATCTGAAAAAGAGGCAAGGAAGGCAGCAATGGATGATACTCAGAGGCAGGAGCTGATGGCGTTTCCATAGAGAAGTGAGCTCGTGGCGCTGGCTGCCATGGGCTTCCTTGGAGAGCTCTCTTCCAGGACTTGTCTTTTCAACACCATCCAGGGTGGTCTCCTCAAGGGGCCCAGACCACGGCAGCAAGAGAACGCAGAGAACTACCATTGACTGACAGCCCACCATGCAAGGCATTTTCCTACTCACTTTACGGATCCGAATCCAGTTAAGCCTCTCCACATATCAACAGGTAGGTGGTATTTTATCCCTCTTTTTACATACAAAGATTCTGAGGTTCAGAGATATTAATTAACTTGTCTAAGATCACCAGCCGGTAAGTAATAGAGCCCCTTAGCTTTCTCTAACTGTTTTTCCCTATCGGACATTGTCTCTTAAAATGATGGGAGGGAAGAGAATGGGAAATAGGAAATAGTTTTTAGGAAACACTGCTACTTCCTCAGGCTAAATAGGAAACTGTTGAGTAAGATTAAACTTCTCCATTTATTTGAGTTGTTGCCCTTTTGAGTGATTTTTTGGAACTTGATTAGGCCCCTGGTTGGAGATAATAAAAAAGTAGCCTGTGAATTTAAACAATCACTATATATAATATAATTTTATTATTTACATATGTATGAATATCATATATATTATATATATATATATTTTCTCTCTCTCTCTTGTTTATAAAACTGATCAGTGTTTTTTAAGCACATCAGTCCTGGGGTAAAAATGAGATCAGACTGATAATTTTTCTTTGCCTTGCCTAGTCACATACTATCATGGGTCCCCTCAAGGTCACCTTCAGTTATTATGAAGCGTCTCCAAGGGTGTCTCCTGTGGGCTCACTGATAAGTCTTCTTATCTACCATGTGGTATCCACTGATTTCTTCTTTCCTGCTCCCAGTGATGTCAGCTACTGGTCCTCTCAGCACTACAAGCAGAGAGGAGTTGCTTGAGTTGGGTTCACAATTCTCATGGCTACCCATGCCCACCTGGGGAGCACAGCTGGCCATCTGGTGCTCTCAGAACTGCCAGTGTTGCTGGCAACACTTCCTGTGCCACGGATCAGGTTGACCACTGCCAGGAAGCATGGATATGCCTGCGTTTGGCCACCAGGAGCATTCTTACAAGACGAAGTCCATGGCTAACATCTGTCTCAGGATGTACCTCATGCTTCCATCTAAGGAGACATTTTTCTTCCATGGATTTTTCCACCAGCTTGCCACATGTGACCAGATGTGTCTGAGATCAATAATGTATACTGCATAAGTTCAGAATGGAACACACCTGCGCGCGCGCACACAAACACACACACACACACACACACACACACTTACACACAGCACATTTCATATATAAGTGGTCTGGTATTGTTGGAAAGCTTTAAGTATAAGGAGAAATCAAGGTTATGTAAAATGTGAGGTAGTAATGACTGTACTTTCCAATCATATAATTACACTAATTTATCATTAACACTGAAAGACTTGGTCAAGATTTAGGATGATGAGGAAATCCTATTAGACTAGGACAAATAAAATACACAACAAGAAAATATTCAAAGGATATGCACTTTTGCTCCTCTTATAAGTTATGTTTTCTGCAGGAGGCATGAAGCGAGTTGTTTCTATGAAAATGGGATACTCATATACTTTGGATACTGTTATTAGGTATTATGGCCAAGGTGTCCTAGAATAGCTAGTGGGCCCAACCAGCCTTGGCTACAGTTCCCTTGATATTGATGGAACAATGGCAAACAAGGCAATGAAAGGTACAGTATTCTACAATGATATGCTGAGTCTGGGGTTGTGAATGCCAATGCCAACTTCTAATGAGCTATACGGAACCATGTAGAAGTCTCCTTTTTCCTAAATGAATAAAACATAAACATTATCTAAGTAGAAGAAACCAGACACAAAAGGCCATATATATATGATTCCATTTATATGAAATGCCCAGAATAGACAAATCCATAGGGACATAAAGTAGATGAGTGATTACCAGGGGCTGAGGGAGGGGAAATTGGGAAGTGACTGCTAGCGGGTAAGAGGTTTCTTTCGGGGTGATGGAAATGCTCTGGAATTAGATGGTGATAATGGTTCTTTAACATAGTAAATATACTAAAAACCACTGCATTGTACACTTTCAAATGGTGAATTTTATGTTATGTGAATTATGTCTGAATAAAACTTAAAAAATAAAAAGTTTTGGTTTTAAAGGAGACCACAAGGACTATTTTGTTCTCTTCACTCTGTCCCCTATTCCAAAGCCAAAACTCAGCTCTACCCCTATAATGGAAGGAAAGGCTAGAATCATGTCCTTCTGCCAGGAACAGGGAAAACTGAAATTAGAAAGAAAATAAACAGCAACAACAAAAATAAAGTGGAATAAAAGAAGCCTGTTTACTTGTGGTGTTCACAAACAAGTTGGCCTGAGAGTCTTTGGCTACCAAGCTAGAGGAAGAGAAAACATGAAAGGACAGCCAGAACCAAAACAAGATCCCAAGATCCTACATCCTCCCCTGAGGGAGCAGCCTGGCCCTTAACAGGAAGAGACAGACAGAAGGTGGCCATGTGGATGTGTCTGGTGATGCTTGTCCCTTAGAAGATATCTTTCACTCAGCACCTTGGGAGCAGACAGACCCAAATCAAAATTGCTCCTCCTTCGGGGAGGATTAAAGGAAGAAGACGGCAGAGATCACTTCCCTTTCTCCAGAGTCAAAACACATGTTGGTAACTGCAAGTAAAATAAATAAAGAAACTTACAGTAGAAAATAGAAAGGTGGGCTTCCCTGGTGGCGCAGTGGTTGAGAGTCCGCTTGCCGATGCAGGGGACACAGGTTCGTGCCCCGGTCCAGGAAGATCCCACATGCCGTGGAGCGGCTGGGCCCATGAGCCATGGCCGCTGAGCCTGTGCGTCCGGAGCCTGTGCTCCACAATGGGAGAGGCCACAACAGTGACAGGCCCGCGTACCGCAAAAAATAAAAAATAAATTAAAAAAAAAGAAATTGGGACAAAAAATTAAGACTCACCTTGGTGTTTTCTGTTATCCTTTAATCCTCTGAATTCAAAGGGCTGCCATGCTACGCTCCTCATATCAGGGAATGGTTATTAGCAGCAAGTTTTGAGTAAAAGTGTAGGTCCTGAGGGAACTTGAAAGAATTCAGAGTTTAGACAATGTAGAAGAGAGAATACATAACAAGTCTCCACCCATCATTCTTCCACTAAATAAAGACTTCCTGCGTTGTAGGAAATATGTAGAACAGGAAGTCAAAGGAGAAGAATTTAGGTGCTGGTTGGTCTCTGAAAAGGACCCTGAGCTTCACTCCTTCTCATTTTGAGTAACATGAAGGTGGGGACAGCAGAGTCTTTTGAATGGGTTTTAGAAAACCTAGAGAAGAAGAAACCTGTGTTCCATTTTATACACTTACTCCAGAAGATGTCTTAGGATCCTCCTAAAGAAATAGCTTCCTCCTGTGTCTAAGTAGTATAAGGGAGCAAAATTTGCCACCCCAAAACGTGTTTGTTTGGCATGTGAAGGCCCAAGACTCAGGAAGAACCTTTGACCTTCCTCCATAACTGCCTAAAAGAATTTAGATAGAGGGCTCGTTCCCAGAGTCCTTCCTCTCCTGTGAAATCCCTGCTTTAGGACTGGCAGCCCCTTGAATTCAGACAAGGATTAAAGGGTAACAGAACATCTACCCCCAACATCTTTTGTCTTTAGCTGAAGATGGTATTTAAGTTGAGGGCTTCGGCCATTTTGGTGAGATACTCAGTTTTCCTGGTCTCTCCCAAGTACAGTTGCTCTAAAAGTTTTGTTTGATTTCCTCCTGTCTATCTGTCTCATGTCAGTTTAATTCTTAGACCAGCTAGAAGGACCTAGAAGAGTAGAGGAAAATTTCTTCCTCTCTGACAGTAGTTAGTGTCTTAGCCTCATTGGACCCCATACCTGAGTATGGCTTCAGTGAAGTAGGTTGGTTCCTGGAGCACAAATGTGGCTCACAGAGCAGGTGGAAAAGGTTGAACTCAATGGAAAGGGACCTGTATAAAGCGGTGGTAGAGGGCCAGAGGGGGCAAGTGCCATCTCAGAGAGGACAGCCTTCCACAGGTGGTCAGTGCTCAGTCCTTATCTCACTCTTGCTACCAGAAGCACTGATTACAGCTTGTTGGCCCCTCCTTCTTGAGGCACTTTCTTCACTGGGTTTCTCGCTTTCCTCCTACCTCTGGAACCTATTCTTAGTCTTCTTTACTGATACTCCTTTTCTATTCCATCTGGAAAGCCCCAGGGATCAGTCTTATCTTCCCTTCCCTTTCTATTTGCATATCTATACTAATTCCTTCTGAGTACTCGCCCTTTCCTAGGGCTCAAATATCACCATATCAGAAAACCCTGTCTTGACTAACCTATCTTAAATAGTAGCTCCCACCTAGGATTTCCTGTCCCCATACACCCCATGCTATTTTTCTTCATAGCATGTATCTCCACTTAACAGTACATACACATGTTTACTCACATATGTATGTATGTGTATATTTGTTTCTATGAAAGCAGAAACTTTCCTTTGTTCACTGCTATATCCCAGAGGCTGAAACACTGCCTATCACACTGTAAGACCTAAATAAATATTTCTTGAATGAATAATGAAAGAATGATGTCAGAGGACCCAAAGCCCAATTCTGGAGAAAAAGAGGTTGGAACCTCAGAGAAATTGCAATTGTTTTACCACTTTCCTGGTAAAAAGGAACTTGTATCAGACTTAAGATAAATAAATCCTTTTTCCTCTTGCAAATCTGAGTTGTGATTCATTTCATAATCACTCATAAATAAAATCAAAGTTCAGTTGAAACATATTTATATAGTACTGAATAGTTTTCAACTTTTTACTTTTTTAGTCCCAACACACTTGATAGACATAAAAAACATCCATCTGAAATGGTGGCTAGTTCTAAAATAAAGTTGGGTAGCGTGAGGAAATGGGAATCCCATAGACTCTCTTGATGAGGATATGTAGTTTGAAAAAAGCTTAATGATTTTGAGACAACTTGCTATACTGCTTGAGGATACTAGTCTCAGGATGGTAAGATGATTGATACAGGTGAACATAAAGGCAAACCTCAAAATGCTTCAAAGTATCCAAGAAAAACGTAAAAGGGTGATGCTATAAAAACAGATTCTGGTGACACCGAAGGAGAAATTTCATATAATAGATAATCTTTTAAGAAATAATTTTAGGAGGGAAAAAAGACATCAAGAGAAGGTAAAAGTGGGAATAAAAAAAGGTTTTATGTGGGTAAAGTAATATACAGCATCTTATTTAATGTTAGCATGACGATGAAAGAATGAAGAAATGCACATATTCATTTAATAAGCATCTTTTCAGAACCCGCTCAGGCTCAATACTGGTGTCAGTGAGACTGAAGTGACCTCAGCAGGAGTCACAATCTAAATGGGAAGGCAGAAAAGCCCCAGGACAATGGCCATATAGTATTGGAGGATATGTATACACACACACACACACACACATTGATCTGCACACACAGACAGAAGCACCTGTCATAGCCTTGGGGAGAAATTGGTGTTATACTTACCAACAAAAGCAGAGAACAAGGTGGAGTTAGCCCAAAAAAAATGGGGGAAGGTTAAGGCACGCTTGGGGTGGAGGAAAGTGGTTCACAGTATTCAACCAGGTAAAAAGTCACCCAGACCAGAGAAAGCAAATGACTTGGGAGCAGAAATTCCAGCAGAAGAGCAGCCTCCTGGGTTGGCTGACGCCATGGCTGAATTCCTTCTGAAGGGTTGCATGCCTGCCTGCCCACATCTTCAGCAGTTCTTTTCAACTGCAATGGGAAAAAGATGGAAACTACCAGTCTCCTAATGTAAGGGGTGAGGGTTAGAAAAAAGACAGAAGGAAGATAGTAGAAACAGATGGATATTGGTTACAAAATCATGTGACATGTGACTTTAAGGGATGGTGGCTTAGGGAAAATCATGGGATCTGCTTAAATAAGAAAGATGCGGAGAATAATATGGTTCAAGCAAGAAGGCAAACTAAGGTTTTCCATCTAGAGGGTTTAAAGCTGCAGGAGTACGGGGGATGTTAGACATGGCAGTGGGTGTGGCATCTCCCTTCTCAGAGTAAGAAATGCAGGAGTGCACAAGGTGACCCTCTCAGCTCCTAACTCTGGGCTCCATGGGTCCCCCCAGAGCCATTCTGTTACCAAACTTGATGTTCAAAAGCCAATACTTGAGAGAAGAGTGTTGGTTGGAAAGGAAAGTTTGCTTTATTCAGGAGGCTGGCAACCTGGGGAGAAGGTGGACTCATGTCCAATAACCAACTCCAAAGATTCTGCCCCACCATGAAAGTGTTTAAAGGGAGAAAGAGGAAGTTAATCACAGTTAATCATTTGGGGAGGGGGTGAGAGGCTTCGTTATCTTCCACTGTGTGCAGGCTTTCTTCTGATTGTTTGGTGGTGAGGTAGCAGGGCAGTGTTCCAGGAATCTTGTGCTCAGCCTGACTTTACCATCCTCCACCTGAGGGGCGGGGGCCTTAGTTCCTGCAGAAGAACTCAAAGATATTGTTATATATATATCCTTTGAGGAGGAGCCAGGACCCTGCTTTATCACTGTACTATTTATTTTTTCTTGACTGCTCCTCTGTTTCTGCATTTTCTTCCTTTTCTGATTAGCAACTGTTTGAATTTGCCCTTTGGAACTCAGGGAAGGTCAAGGGGACTGAATGAAGCCTATTTCCTACAAACAGAAAACGGGGGACATGGAAAGGATCTGCACCCGGCAGTGCTCCACAGGGTCCTGCTTTGTTTCAATCCTAAGGACACTGCTTGGGAAAGGAAAGGAAAGGAGGAAAGGAGAGGAGAGGGGAGGAGAGGAGAGGGGAGGAGAGGAGAGGGGAGGAGAGGAAAGAAGGAAAGGAAAGGAAAAGAAAAGAAAAGAAAAGAAAGGGCTTCACTCATGGACACCATCCCCTTGCATCTTTGGCAGGTGATGTCATTATGCATAATGTTTAAATACATATGGGTGTGTATTTGAATGACAGTGACTAGTGAGATCAGGAGTCAGTTAAACCCAGGTAAATCCATCAAAGTGAGTGATAATAATATTGCAAATGGAAAAATGGAAGATGTGAGGATGTGTATATAGCCTGGACATATACTTTAAAAGGGAAGAAACAAAAAGAATCGGGAAAGCAGAAACAAACAAATGGGGAAAGTACCTAATGGTGGAAGGTGTGTGTGTGCAGGTGTGTTCCATTCTGAACTTGGAAGTTGCTGTAGAAAAGAGGGCAAGGCCGTCAAGCCTTTTCTGGTGCCAGGTCTCCACTGGACACCTGTTTTATGACACCTAGAGTTAAAGGCAGACGGTTAGAAGGAGGTTTGTGTGCCCGTGCCAGGAGAAGGAGGATTAAGAATGATGATTACAGGGCTTCCCTGGTGTCGCAGTGGTTGAGAGTCTTCCTGCCAATGTAGGGGACGCAGGTTCGTGCCCCGGTCTGGGAAGATCCCACATGCCGCGGAGTGGCTGGGCACGTGAGCTGTGGCCGCTGAGCCTGCGTGTCCGGAGCGCTCCTCAATGGGAGAGGCCACAACAGTGAGAGGCCCGCGTACTGCAAAAAAAAAAAAAAAAAGAATGATGATTACAGAATTGTTTTATAGTTTAGTTTAATGAGACTCTCCTTCAACATTAGGAGACAATGACAATGTGTGGCAGTAGTGGACGAAAGATTTTTGAAGGCTTAAGAGCAACTTATGTAAAAATGTAGTGACTACCCTACTTCTCTGCCTTCCTTCTCTGAAATCCATGTCTCCAGGCAACACCTCTTCCTGGAGTCCACACCCATAGAACCGGCCACACCACGACAACCACCTGGATGTCACACAGCACCTTGTTCACCAGTCTGGCTCTCTTCCTATGTTTCCAGAAAATACCACCATGATCTAGTTGTGTTGACCCGAAAGGTCACTCTCCCACCCATTCAATCCACATACCTGGTCAACACTCAAGTGCCTTTCAACAGTCATTTAATGCTCACACCAACCACATATGGCTTACAGTTCTTCTACCCATTTTAAAGATGAGGAAATTGAGGCACAGAAAGGTTCCAGTTACATGCCTAAGTATGGCTAAGTTAATTAGTAATAAATGGATCACAAAACATGCAAAACAGCTTCCATCGTACTCAGAGTAAAAGGTCTTTTAAATGACCTCCAAGAACTGGCCCTCTAGACGCCCCTGCTTGCTTGTCTCCTACTGCTTTCACATTCCTGCTCCCTGTTCCAGAGTCTAACCATTTTGCTGGTCTAAGAATTCACACTGAAGCTCCTGACTTGGTACCTGCTGGCTACTCATCCTGGAAATATCTCCCTGCTGGGTCCCCAAGCTTGCTCCATCATGGACTCTTGTGTCACTGTATTAAAGACCCCCACTGAGTTCTCTCTCTGAGACAGCAGCTCTCACCCAGGGCTCCCTTTTTCCTTCCCAGCTATATTATTCTACAGCACATTCCTCACCACCTAAAATTTCCCCCGAGGCATGATCTTTGGTAACTGTGTTCACTTTGTGTCTTTGGTACCTAGAACAGTTATTGCCATGGAGTGGACATTTTATATTGAACAAATGTGGATTCAGCTAGGCAAATGCCGCTTGGACCTTATCCTATCTTCTCATTCCCACTGTTCTGCCTTGTGTCAGGTCATCTTCATAGCTTTTCAGGGTTCTTGCCATGACTCTAAATGATCTTAAATGATCTCCCCACTTCCAGTCTCTGTTCACTTGAATCCATTATTCACTTTTATCTAATTTTATACTGGTTGTCACAGTTATCTTCATATTATACAGATCTGAAATGTCATTTGCCTCTTCAGAGACCTTCAAAAGCCTCCACTGCCTACAGTAAAACCTGCATTTCTTACTTTGGGATTCATAGTGCTCTATCACTTTCCCTCTAATTCCCGTCACAAAAAATTCCCCCAGTAATATGCTGTGTTCCAGACACACCAAGCTGCTCACTAGTCTTTGCAAATATCATAGATGGTCAGATTTGTTGCATCCTCTACCTGCTGAAATTCTTCAAGAACCAGTGCAAAGTCACCCCCCACCCTCCGCCCCGGCAAAGAAGGATGTTATGGGATAATATTTGAAGAAAAAGAAAAGAAAAGGGAAAGTAAAAAGAATAAGTCTACTGATCTTAGGGCAAATGAGAACTAACCCATCCATGGAGCCAGGATTGGAAAAAAACATGGAAAAGGATATAAGAAACAGACTAAGAACATGTTGACTATAAGAGCACTGATACTGAACAAAAGCTGTGTGTGTTGACTGGCAACTTTTCAGTTTTCCTTTTATTATAATAATTACTGATTTATCTACCTTGTTTCAAAAGGTTTAAAGTTTACAATAGTAATGCAGTTTCTTAAGTGGACATATTTCTGGGCCAGCTACTTGGCTAAGATGCTTTGCATGCATTAACTTATTTAACACTCACAACATTATATGGGAGGTGATGGAACCCTTTTTTTTCAGTAGAGAAAAATGAGGTTTACATTATTTGCTCAACATCACAGCTGGTAAAGGGGAAATCGGTTTGGGGACCCATGACAATCTGAATGCATGATCACACCATGACACCCATGAAATTTGGAGGCATGTCCTGAGTAGTTCCTTTTTCTGTTTCTACCACAGTTCCTTTTTCTTCTCTTTCTTCTCTGGCAAAGCCATCATGTCCATGGCTTCACAGAGTAGCATACTTAAAAGTACAAAACTGTATTATATTGCAAAGTACAGAGCCACAAACCAGACAGCTAGTATCTTATTACCACGACTACACTGGAATTTCTCCTAAAAGGAGAAACTTCCCTGTCTTTACTCAGGTTGGCTTCAATTGTCCTCTTTTAGCACAAAGAAATAACAGCTCTTGTGCATTGTATAAACAACACCTAAATTTTAAGCAGAAATGCTGAAATGTATACCTAGTGGAATAATTTACATTTAGGGGATAGACTACAGTGAGGCTACTAAGTGAATGAGCTCTGGAGTCAGAGTGCCTGAGTTCAAATCCCAGCTGTGCTATGTACTTGCTATGACACCAAGGGCAATTTTCTGAATTTCCTTCTAAGCCTCAGTTTCCCCATCTACAAACTGGGGACGATAATAGCACTTATCTGAGATTCAGACACGTCTGACTATGTTCGTTGAACTGGTAATATTGTCCCAAGGAGTCTTAGGGGGTAAAAAAAAACCCTCACAACGAAGGAAGGAGTCAGGTGAACAAGATTAAGTCACTGGTTGGAGCGTCCTGAAGATGAATTGATTATAAACTTGGATTCGTCTTCTGATTCAGTGTCCCTCACAACACCTCTACAACCAGTGGAACCGTGATTGGTGGGAATGGGAGGCAGGCCATATGGAAAATGTACAAGTGTGTTCTCAAAACACTATGAGACATTTGGTATTCCACTAACCAAGAGTGGAATTGTGAAAAGGGAAGGATGGCCTTCTCCCAGCAGTGCCACAAGACACTGGGTAGCTTTATGCCTGAAAGACTCTGCTGTACCAGTGATAAAGGAGTTAGATTAGCAAGCAGATTAAATGCCCATGAGGAGAGCAGCATCTGGTAGGTCTGGGATATCCAATGAGGGGAAAGGAGGCTGGTGCAAAAGGGAAAATATCTTCAAGTAGGAAGCAACTGAGAATAATGAGACACTCTTTGGGGGACCCCCAGGATGTACCCTCAGGACTTTACAGGGAGCTGGAGATCCTCAAATAGCAAGGATGTGAATGGTAAAGGATTATTGCATTATAGCCGTGGAAACTTAGTCAAAGAACTCTGAAACAATTTCCATATGAAAGAGACTAAGCTAGCCCAGGTGGTGGTAGATTACAAAAAAATGGTCACAAATTCTTCCCATCCATTTGCGATATGACTTTGAGCTCCTCCCATCAAAAGTGGAGTTTAGTTTCTCTGGTCCTTGAGTCTGGAATTGTCCATGGTACTTGCTTTGGTCAGTGTCACATTAGCAAACATTATGAAGGGAACAAAAAGTGCTTTCAGTGTAAGTAGCCCTGTTACACTGCTCTTGAGAACCCTACAACCTAGGCTAGCTCAGTTACCTTCTTCGTCCCTGCCAATAGCCAACAGGCAACCGAAAATGTGAGTGAGGTCATTGGCTTCCAACTGACAACAAAGCATGATTGACTCTAGCTAATACCAAATGGAACAAAAATGAGCTGTCCCAGCTGAAGTCATTCCAGCTGACCCATTGAATTGTGAGCTAAAAAAGGGTTGTTGTTTTAAACCACTAAATTTGGGGGTGGTTTATAATCAAGGTCAAGGTTATACTGATCGACGTCCATAGATCCATCCATGCATCCATCCATTCATCCATTTGTCTATCCATCCATCTACCTATTTCTTATTCACCTTTTTTTTCCAAAAGAAACATAAGATTGTTTATAGTAAAGGACTAAATAGTCAGTAAAGTTAATATAATAGAAATATTAGAAGATAGTGAAAGCATATATGCTGGTCATGAGGTGTAATAGGATTTCTGTTGATTAGTATTATATTTAACTCTGAACTTCCTGCAATCTAAAGAAAACAATTAATATATGTGAGTAACGTAAAGAAGGTCAACCACGAAGTTCGAGTTATATGCTAGCATTTTATATATGTTTACTAATGTTTACAGCTTTGTGAGCTAAATATTGCTATTCCCATTTTTTTTTTTTTTTTTTTTTTTTGCGGTACACGGGCCTCTCACTGTTGTGGCCTCTCCCGTTGCGGAGCACAGGCCCCGGACGTGCAGGCTCAGCGGCCATGGCTCACGGGCCCAGCCGCTCCGCGGCATGTGGGATCTTCCCGGACCGGGGCATGAACCCGTGTCCCCTGTATCGGCAGGCGGACTCTCAACCACTGCGCCACCAGGGAAGCCCATGCTATTCCCATTTGATGGATAAGGAACTTGAAGACTTGAGATATTGCTCTACTCAGCTAATATGTGGAGAGCTGAGATTTAAACCGAGGATTATCTGATTCTAAAATCCATGCCCTTTCCAATTCAGGGCAGACAAGAAATTTTCTAACATTTTATATAGGGGACAATGAAGGATACTCTAAATCTCTTAAATATCTCTCTTCTTCAAATATTAATTACTTTCTTAGTTCAAGATCCCATCATTTCCTACAATATACTGCTGGGCTCACCTTATAACCAGTTTCTCTGAATCCAGTCTTACCCCCTCCTACCTATCCTCTACACTTCTGTAGGAATGACCTTTCTAAAACTCAGGTATGATTGTGTCGAGCTCCTGAATAGTTTTTCAATGGCTTCCCATTATCTTGAAGACCACAGTCCTCTATCCATGTCTGGAGTCTCATTTCCCACAATACCACTAGGCTTCCCCCATTTTCCAGCCATACTGACTCCTTGCCATTCCCCGGTTAGTCACCAGCTCTATTTCTTCATGCTCTGTGGTTCCAATTCCTTTTATTATTTCTCACTCCTCATCTGCCACTCAATTCTTCCTCGTTAATACTGCTACAGCTCAAACATCTCTGAGATTCCCAGGCTGAATCTGTGCCTTTTTTAAAACTTGTGCTTTATACCACGTTATACTTTCTTGAGGAAGATGGTGTGCCTTATTCATCAGTTTGTCCCTAGCCCTTAGCCCAGTGTTTGGCACAGAGATTCCTTCAATAAGCATTTGTTGAGAGAAAGAAAAATTGCCTTCAACAACAGTCTTCCCAACAAATTTTACAGAAGCAGTTCTGTATAGCTGATTTGAAGAATAACCTCAATTCCTCTGTAAACTCTGGGCCCAATTACATTAAATATGGAAGTGATCATATTGCTTCAACTGTGTAGCCTTTCTAGAGCAAATACAAAAAGGGTACACTTTAGAAGGAAGGAAGGGAGGGAGGAAGGAAGCATTCCTGAATGAGAACCTTTTAGCTTTGGGCACTTTGACCTGCTTCTCTTGCACTGGCCACACCACCTTAGCTCCTTCATTGACCATCATGCCCCCGAATGATGCAAACCTACCTCTCCCGCTAAGTCCACCCTAGGCTTTCCATGGTCACACTTCCCATTCAGGGTCACTAGTGAAGCATCATAAGCCACTCCCCCTACTGAGGCACCTCAGAGAATCGTGGGAGAAAACAGAGAATTCTGGGACAGACAGAATTTGGGGAGAGAACGGAGAATTCTGGGGGAAAAAAGAGAAATGTGGGAGAACATAGAGGATTGTGGGAGAGCACTGAGGAATATGAGTGCCCACAAAGCACTGTGGAGAAAGAAATGTGGATGAGAACAGAAAATTATGGTAGAGGGAATTACTGGAAAGAAGATAATGTGGGGAGAGAGAAGTAATTCACAAGTGCTCTTCTACCAGCGTTTCCCACAGGGTCCACCCCCGTCACTTCTGGCCACTGCCCTCACAGTCTGTCTGAGTCAAGCCCTTCCCTCTGAAGCCAAGCCACCTTTACTCCTTCATGACCCTCCCCCTCCTGCCCCACAACTCCTGCTGGGGCCACACACAGTGGTTATCCATGGCCATATCCAGGACTCCATCATAGCTGCTGAGAATTGTAGTTGAGACCTGGAATTATGGGAGAAAACAGAAGCTTTAAGGAAAGAGAGAACTGTGGAAGACAACAGAGACATGTGGGAGAGAATTGTCAATAAGAACAAAGAATTATGGAAGAAGGAAGGGCTTTGAGGAGAGACAAGGAATTGTGCTAGATATAAATTAATGGACTTCTGTGCTTCTCATGGTCTGGTAGGAGCCATATCCCCTCAGTTATGGCTACGCCCACCTCCGCACTCCCTCTAGACCATGCTCCCTCATGTCCTTAATTCTACTCCCCTCTGGGCGTGGCCACTGCCAGTCATGCCCCGGTGCTTCTTTATGGCCACACCCAACTTTCTGAGGCCATGTCTCTTGGCTCCACAGGGCCATGTGCTTTCTGGCGGGACACATTCCTTCTCCCCTGTATATCGTGCTTTTCTTTTCCAAACTAATCCTCTGTGCTTTGCCTTGATTCTGCCACAACCTCCCAGGCAAAGTTCTTTTTGTTCCTTACAGTATGCTCCCTACCTTGTATTACTCTCCTGTGGCCAGACTGGGTCCTCTGAATACCCATGCCCCTTGGGCCTCACTCCTTGTGCTCCATTGTAACCATGCCCCCTCCAACCCACCACACCCTTTTCACAAGGCCATGCCTCTATCCATTTGGTCTTGGCAAATACACTCTGTTCTAACCTCATCTCCTCCCTCACCCACCATTCCTTTCCCTCCAAGGCCACTTTGCTGGTTGGGCGCTGTGTTAGTCCATGGTCACTCCCCTCCCACCAGAATCACATCCCGTTCACCTGGCCTGGTAGTACTTCTCTCAATCAGCATGCCCCTTCCCTAGTCTCTGCCACACTTCTCCAGCCAGGACCATTCCACTCTCTCCCCACCCACCACCTCCCACTTCATCAATGCCATATCCCTGCAATCTGTCCTGGCCACACATATACAGTAGGTGAGCTCTGTCCCAGCTCAAGCCCTACTGTAAAGGGCCATGCCTTGTTTTTCTCCAAAACCCTGTAGGGGGCAGAGTCTCCTGAGAAACCCACTCAAACCAGAGCTTAGGTCCAGTGACATTCATGGAGTGAGCTGAGGCTTGTGGACCCATGATCCTTGCTTTAAAAATGACTCTCTTCAGGTTTCTCCCAGCTCCAAAGACCACCACTTGATTGGCAACTTCATCAGTCAGTGCAGACAATGGTGGATGGGTTGTGGACTGTGTTTTATCCAGTGATTTTTCATATCCATGAAAACCATGTTCCTTCCAGCCAGGTTTCATCTTCCCTAACCCAACGTGTGTTCCTTCCAGCTCTGTAGTGGACCTTAAATGCTAAGCAGATGCATAGGGTAAGCACACACCTCTACTTCCTGAGTCTCTGCTAGATGACCTTTCCTAGGCACCTAGTGTCCTGTTGCTGTCTAGGACCTGTCAAGACAACGCTGCACTTAAACTGATCCTCTGGTTGCAGCCTGAGCTCTGAGATTATTCTGATATCCTTACTCCTTCCATTTTCAACTCTGGTTTTACAAGAAAACTATGAAGAGGTTATGACCAGCTTTCTTCCCTGTTCAGAAATCTCTGAAAATACTTAGTAATAAACTTAACCAGGAAGGTGAGAGACTTCGTGGTCTTTCAGAAGGGGAAAACTATATAGTTGACCCTTATAGATGAAAACTATAAGGCATTGATGAAAGAAATTTAAAAAGACACAAAAATGGAAAGATATCCCATATTCATGGATTGGAAAAATTAATATAGTTAACATGTCCATACTATCCAAAGTGTTCTACAGATTGCATGCAATCCTTATCAAATGTTTAATGGTATTTTTTACAGAAATAGAAAATTCAAAATTCATCTGAACTGCACACACACACAAAACCTGAATAGCAAAGCAATTTTGAACAAGAAGAACAAACCTGGAGACATCACACGTCCTGATTTCAAAATATATTACAAAGATACAGTAATCAAAACAGTATGGTACTTACTAGAAAGTTAAGGAAGGTATAGTCAGGGGCTGATAGGTGGAAGAAGACTGGGTAATCACAGATCTTCTTGATCCAATTAATAGAATTACTTTGGAGTAGCAGACATAGGAAGCTGATTTTATAATACTTACACTGTCTTTTACACAATAAATTCTCAATCAGTCTTCACTGAATCTGAAGAAAAAGAAGGAGGATGCAGAGGGGGAGGGGAAGGGGAGGGGAAGAAAAGGAAGATGCTTTCCTCTTTGATGAAGAAACACTAGTAGTGAGGTTTGTCACAAGTGTATTAGTAGCTAAAGTTCCAAATATTGAAAGCAAATTGCTTTTTAAAATAAATCAGAGTGGATTCACGATTATCACTATTATAGTGTCACTTTCAATCATTTGCTTTGTTAACCGTGGAGAGAAAGGGATATAGTTACAGTCTGTGAATGGGAATTAAACAGGATACAGTCATGGGAGAGTATCATTAAGGTGAGCTTCATCCAGCAAGTGCATGACGGTCAAAAAAGGTGGAGAATTCTGTTTTGGATTATCTTCTCTACCATTTCTCTCATTCGGGCATTTGAAAGGATTATGCCAATAACAACTGGAAGTTACACTCTCTAAAACTGTATTTCATACAGAAGCTGGATCCCCATGCTCTAGAAACTAGAAGACAAGTAAAAAGTTAATATTCTACCTTCAAGTCAAGAAGCTAGATCAGCACTCCCTTAGCGTATTCGTTTTCAGTGGAAACCCTAAAAATTTAGTGGCTTAAAACAACACAAAATTTTTACCTCAAGTGTTGGAGAGTTAGCTGGGTCCTTGTTCAGGGTCTCCCCAGGCTGAAATCAAGGTGTCAGCCAGGGCTCTGATCCTATCTGAGGCTCTGGGTCTTTTCCAAGCTCACTGGTTATTGACAGAATTAGGTTCCTTGTGGGTCTAGGACTGAGGCATTCAGCAACTAGAGCCCCCACAGTTCCGTGCCACAAAGCCCTCTCCGTATGATGCCAGTTTGCTTCTTTAAGACTGACAGGAGAGTCTCTCTGACTTCTTTAAGGGCTCACCTGGTAAAGTTAGGTGCAGGATAATCTCCCTAATTTAAAGTCAGCTGATTGGGGACTTTTTATATCTAAAAAATCCCTTCACAGCAGTACCCTAGATTATCATTTGGCTGAATAACTGGGATAATGTACATACTTAGAGTGAAGAATCTTGGGGCTCTCTTAGAATTTTGTTTTCCACACTTGAAATGGAAAACATACCCCTATTTAAATATGTGTTATCACTAGTGTTGCTGCTAAGATTCTTGAGGATCCAAGAATTGCCTTTCACAATTTTCATTTTTGGGGAGAAAAATTACCTCCACAAAAAATAGTGCAAAGAACAGTTGCCTCTTCTTAGCTCCTTGGATATACCTCAAATTGAAGGAATTTAAAAAAAAGAAAAAGATTTTCTATGACAATTAAACTGTGGGAAGTCATGTGGGAAAATAAGACTAGTTAGTTGCAAGAAATGTAGATTATGAAAGGGACTCCACAAGAAGAGGTCAAGGTACCACTAATTAAGAAAAGATTGTGTTGAATAGCCAGTCACCTGGATTAAATTAAGTCCATTTCCTTGGATACAAGGCGCCTGGACTCTGACAACCAGTCTGTTCTAGAATCCCTCTGTGCCTTTTTAGTAACCCACAGAAAATTTGGTATTCAATACTTTGAGTCCATAAATCCATTAAAAAAAAATAAGAATGCACATTACTTTCTGGGAGGTCTGCTTGTTCTAATGAGCAAAGAATAAAATAATTATCTCACACAATGCTGCAGGTGTAGAATGTAAGAGCAACTTCAATAACTATATGTGCAATTGATAATAGGTCTCCAGTGAAAGAACATATTTAGATCTCCATTTTCTCATAGTTTCTTTTCTTGTGAAATAGCTAATGCCAAAATTAGTTCAATTGCTCTTTTTGGAAGCCTTCAAAAACTGCAGTCACATTATTGGTTCTTTTGTTTAATACATTCTATCCATATGCTGCTGGCTGGCCTATTCAGAGAGCTCAAACCTTTGTGTATGCCCTTGGGAAAAGATGTGTGGCCTCAATTTCTAATCAGGAAGTGCAGTTTCTCAACTTGACTCTGACTTATGTTCAATTGATTTGGTTCAATTTTTAAATGCCAATAAAGCTGAAAATATCAATAGTGTTCCAAAAATAAATTTATTTTTGTCCACAAATAATTGTGAAGTCCTTGTATTAGGATTATAAAGTCTAGTTGAATAGCGTTATTCAAAGATCTGTCTCTGATGTGATAAGCCACATGCAGAAATGGATTCCTTTGTAAATCATTGTCCTTTCAATAGTTTATAAAATGCCAATTGCTTAAGTAAAAAACAAAAACCAGAGAAAATTTTTTTAAAAAACTTGGCTCTGGACTTGGAAAAATTAGAAACAGAAGGTTAATTCTAAAAATGAAAACACTTTTACTGGATTAGCCAACAAGTAAATTGAAAAACAATAAAGATTATTTAAAACACTTTCACATTCTAGAAATACGATTACTAACTGCCTTACTGTCTAACTCTCCACCCCTCAGCAGATGATTTATTTCCTTCACTGAGAAAATAGACCATCCCTTCAATGTCCAGGCAGAATCCCTTCAAGTTCACTTCCCAAAGCTTCACTGCACACTTACCTGCAGGCACTTCATGAATGGCTGTTAGGAGAGGAATGGATGGATGAGTGCAGATCTTCACTCTTGACTCCTTTACTTTTGTCAAGTAGAAGAGATCCTCTCTTGTTACTTAACTAAGCCTTCTGAAGACCAAGTCCTCCTCCTGTTTTTTTGGCTCCATCCTCCAAAGAAGTTCTTGGATCCTCCCTCGTCAGGGACATACCTGGCTGCATCAGTCAATCTTTCTCTTATATACCTTCCATCTCTCCTGGATCTTTCTATTACCAAGTCCAAGCTCATACTGCTTGCTGTATGACAGGCCAATAAATCAAGATACAAGTTGTTGGGGCAAACAATAGTGACTTTATTCAGAAAGCCAGCAGACTGAGAAGAAGGTGGACCAGTGTCCCAAAGAACCACGTTACCTTAGGTAGAATTTAGGCTTCTTTTATACTAAAAGGGGAGAGGGTGTGGCTAGTTGCTGCAAACTTCTTGGTGCAGGAATCCTTTGTTCTTGCAGCTGTCCATGTAGGCCTGTTCATCATGTTCCTGTAAACCTCCAACAAGACAAATGTCATTCTCTGTTCTGCAACTATTCATCTCTATGTGAATGGAAAAGTGTTATACCTTTAAAGGTCAGAGCCTTGAGTATGGACTATCATGTATATTTCAGGCTAGAGGCAACATTCTTTTACAAAAGGTGCAGAGCCAGCACGACTAAGCACAGGCAACAGAGCACAAGGCTTAGAGCTAAAGGAGTAGATCCAATGTGGAGTCAAGTTTGTTCTTCTCTGTTACATTTGCATTTTTCCATTAACAAGGAAACATGCTTCAGCTTTCTTTTCTCTGATGTGTGTGTCTGTGTGTCTCTGTACACGTATATACACCTTTATTACATTTACAAACACATATGTCACATTGTATTTAGACATTCCCTTGTTGATAGCCATTTAGTTTGTTACCAAATTTTTGCCTTTATAAACATTTCCCTGTCTCCTTGCACACAAGTGTGACCATTTCTCTGGGATAATGGTCCTCAAGGGTCATATCCCAGACTTATTAAGATAAGATCTCCAAGCCTGTCTCTTAAAAGCCTTGCAGATAATCCTAATGAGCAGCTTTCAGTTGAGAACTACAGCTCTAGAATGAGAAGCAGAAAATCTGGGTAGGAAGGTATGCACACTTTACACTTTATTACATATTGCACAGTTACTTCCCAATGTAATTGTACTTATTTTCTATCCTATTAGTATGGTAAGATTTTTTTTCTTCTTTCTTGCTACCATGTGGTATTGCCAGACTTTTTCATTTTTGCCAATCCAAGTATGAAATTCGATTTCAAATTATTTTTATTTTGATCTATCCCAATTACTAGGAAGTTGGATCATCTTTTTGTGTATTTTTCCATGCTGGTTCTTTCTTCTGTAAATTACCTGCTCATATTGCTTGTCTATTTTTCTGGTGGTGATTTGTCTTTTTCTTATTGATTTATAGGTGAGGTTCAAATTATATTCTGTGTAATAATCTTTTTCCTATATGTGCAAAGTATCTTCTCCAAGTGTGTTGCTAGTTTTTAAAACTTGTAGGGTTTGAGTGATGCTGCCTAAGTTCAGTTTCCAGCTCCACAGCTTCTGTTAAATTGTTCTTTTTTATAACTGGAATTGACTATTCTTAGACTTTTCCTCTTTCATATGGATTTCACTGCCCTTTTTTTTTTTTTTAAATTCATATCACTTTCTTCAGAATTAAAGCCCAGAAAGGAGTGTCATGTGTTCTAATCCTGGCTGCCAGGGGCATGGATCTTTTCAGCTTTGGAAGTGGAAAATGGGCCTGTTCTTCACCAGAACTTTTGAAATCAGAAACCCCCCAAACAGCAAGGGGGGCCTTGCTGAGCAGCCAAAAACATGAAAAAATCCATTGTAGCTTCTAAAATTTAACTAAAGGCAGTAGCATGCTAGTAAATATTTAACTGGCACTCCAGGGGGAAGAAGCATGGATTTGGAGCATTTGTCAATTTCTGGGGTGTATGTATCCCACTATAACAAATTTAAAGCTACCACTGTGATGTTTCTTAACATAGAGTTGGGAAGTGATGAACTCAATCTTCTCTCAAGAGCTGGTATGAGCCTGCTCCTGGACAAAATTGCAACAAGTATAACGACTGTTATAAGTTTGATTTCTCCTTAACAATAACAAAGAAAAAAAAATCCCAAGTTCCCCTTTAGTTACAGCCCTTCACAGATGATTGTCATGGAAGGATTGTCTACACCTGCTAACCCCACCGCCCCAAATCATTCATTCTTCATCTCTGCTCTAAGTCCGTACACTCTGATATATATTATCTAATTAGCCTGTGGCAGCTTAATTCCCTGAACACTTTCCTGTACTTTTGGAGCAATCTCTACCATGAACTTTTGTGTCTATCATGAACATTAGAGTCTTCAATACCGCATTCTTCTGTGGTCTGATAATCAACCTGATCTTTCTCAGTCTCATTTATAAACATCTTTTTTTTCTGTCCTCCCCTTGAATGTCAGGATTCCCCAATTCCCCTATGGCTCTATCTTGACCTCTCTTCATACTCTACACCACCATCTATTGGGTTGGCTGAAAAGTTCATTCAGGTTTTTCTGCAAGATATTATGGGAAAACCCGAACAAACTTTTTGGCCAAATAGAGATTCCTGATTCTGTATCTTCAGCCCTGTCCTTTCCGTTGAGGTCCAGACCTATACAGGTAGTTCAAACTGCTTTTGGGCAATTTTATCTGGACGTCTTCTTGGCACTTCAAATGATATGCTTAAAACTAAACCTACCATCTTCCACTCACCTTACTCCTTGATCCAACCCCCTCCCTCTTCCACTGTCCCAAGCCAAAACCTTCTCCTCTTCATATGTTTCTTATCAAAACCAGAAACATGTGAGTGGCTTTCAAGTCCTCTGTTTCCCTAACCCACAGCAAATCATCACCTAGTCTCTTAGACTCTTCCATTTGCCCTACTATGGCCTAAGATGAAGCCACCATTAACTTTTGATGAATGCAATATCTTCCTCATTGGCTTTCTTGCACTACACTACAAGTTATTTACCTCCAAAATCTAGTGTTCTTGTTCAAAGGCACATCTGATGTTGCGACCTTTCTACTTAAAATTTTTCAATGATTCCTGAAAGCCTGCAGAAAAAAATACTTTAGCAAGACATTCATGGTTTGTAGTGCTAATTGTGATTGACCCCATCCATTCCCAATCCTATCCTCCTACTATGCAGCAAAATAATTTTAGGAATTGACATTTGCTTCAGAGGCAGATCTTGCTTAGTCTAGCCAGTCATGATGATCCCATCGCCCTCGCCAATAATGGATTTTGGAACCGAGGACTGAGGTAATTGATGCTGGACATTCCACTGGTGACATTTATTGATGGAGCTGTGGATATGGTGACTAAGGTGGTCCACTCTAAGACTGAGGTTAGGAAGTTTTATTCCACAAATAGGAGAGTTCTCTCTTCCCATATTGAGGTAAACAGTAAAAGGATATAACCTTGATACTCTTGGCTGCTATCTTAACAGGCTAAAGTTGATGCTGTGGAAGACAAAGCAAAATGATGGAAGAAACCAACCAACAATGAACATACTATAACTTACTTTTTTAAAGCTGATATGAAATCATCCTAAACATTATAAGGCTCTTCATGACCTAGTCCCTAATTACCTTTCCAGCTTCACCTCTTCTTATCTGTCTTCTTACACTCAGTGTGTCATCTGAGGACCAACAGCATTGGTATAACCAGAGAATTGGTTAGAAATAGGGAACTTAAGGTCCTACCCTAGACCTACTGAATCAAAATTTGCAATTTAATAATTTTTCTAGGTGACCATATGCACATGAGAGTTTGAGAAGCACTGCCTTTGCCAGTGGTTCTCAAAGTGCAGCTCCCAGACCAGCAGCATCAGGATCAATATCTGCTGGGAACCTATTAGGAATACCAATGCTCAGGCCCCCAGACCTACTGAATCAGAAACTCTGGGGGTGGTATTCCCAGCAATATGTGTTTTAATGACTTTGTCACTTCTCCAATACCATGCATAGGATTTGTATTTTTAGGTGATGCTGATACTGTCTGTCTCTAGACCGCTCTTTGAGAACTATTGGTCTACACTACTGTTTCCTAAACTTGGCTGCACGTTGAAATCACTTAAAGAGCTTTACAACTTACTGATGTCTGCATGACATGCCCAGAGAATCCTGATGTAATAGATATGGAGTACAACCTGGCCATTGGGTAGTTTTCAAAGCTCCCCAGGTGACTCTAATTTTCAGCAAATTTGAGACCACTGATCTACACTCTAACCATACTGAACTACTTCTGCTGTTTCTCCAAAACCACAGAACTTTCTTTTTGCTGAACCAAATCACTTGTTTCTCCCATCTCACCTTTCCATTCTTTACCTGACTGATTTGTATATGCCTTTTACAACTCAGTGCAGGTATCACCTCTTGCAGGAAGACTTCCCTGATGGCCAAGTTTGGATTAAGTGCTCTGGCCATATACTTATGTGGCAGCCAGAGCAATTCTCACACGGTAGTCCACTTTGTTTCTTCTGACCTATCTTCTTCATGGAATTCGCAGTCATTCTGAGTGCAGTAACTCAGCCATAGACACCATTTCATTCCTGTGTTTAACAAGACCTTGCACAAAAATGGGTGCTCAATAAGCATTTGTTGAATAATACACGTTAGGGCAGGAATTTTGTCTCCAACTTCCTTGGTGATGGTCATAGCTCTACAAAAAAAATATTTATAGAATTTTTATAATTACTTCTTAAAGGAACTCTTTCCATTTAAAAGCCTCCAAATAGAAAATGCTATAGATGTAGGAAAACTAGGGGAAAATAAAACTAGGGAAACTTGGTTAACACCATCGATTTACTGCTGAATGAGGTCTGGACATTGTGTAAAAGTAGTTATTTTTCAATGGGCCTGGGATGTGGATTTTGACCAAGACTGGATTACCATGATGACTACATACAGCATCGATGTGATTAAGAGCTGGGTTGGGGGCAGAAAATTCCAGCTTGGCCACTAACTCATGATGTGTCTCTGGGCAGCTGCTTGCTTTCTTTAAGCCTTACAGTCTTTACCTCTAAGATGGGTAATGTTTGCCTCACAGGGATATGGAAAGCTTAAATGAGACAACATTTTTCAGGCACGTAGCACAATACCTGGTACATAATAAGTGCTCCATGAGTGGGAGCTAAGAGTTAAGAAGGTATTTCTAAATTCCATTTAGACTTGTGGGTAGAGTTTGGCACCATCTTTGCTGACCAAACTGTTTTTCAAATATAAGCTTGGTCTCTTGAGAATCTTTGCATTTTATATTGAACTCTTGATTACCCAGGGGAAAAAACAGAAACTGTTTCCACACCTAATCCTTCCCAGCCATCCTCACAAATATCCTCTTATGGATATTACTTCTTTCTCCCGAACAATAGCTGCATTACAAAGTAATGAAAACTCCCTTGAAGGGGGTTGAGGTGGGATGAATTGGGAGATGGGGGTTGACATATATACACTACTGATACTATGTATAGAATAGATAACTAATGAGAACCTACTGTGTAGCACAGGAAACTCTACTCAGTACTCTGTGGTGACCTAAATGAGAAGGAAATCCAAAAAAGAGGGGATATATGTATATGTGTAGCTGATTCACTTTGCTGTACAGTAGAAACTAACACAACATTGTAAAGCAACTCTACTCCAATAAAAATTCAAAAAAAAAGTAATGAAAACCCCCAAAAGATGGCCCAGAGGAACAGAAGGATGGGAGGGCTTATTTGTGGATGATTGGCCCACAAGCAACAGATTATGGTTCTAACTGAAAGTCCCAGAAATGCAG
Organism: Globicephala melas; assembly: GCF_963455315.2. Lineage (NCBI taxonomy): Eukaryota > Metazoa > Chordata > Mammalia > Artiodactyla > Delphinidae > Globicephala > Globicephala melas. Next base: position 47,479,656 of record NC_083331.1, read on the forward strand.
ACCTTCACAGCAGACGCCAGCCTATGTAGGAGGAAAGGAATCACAATTTACCTGGAGGTCGAGCTGTGTAACCCACAGCTATAAAATATAGCCCTACGTGTGTTAAATGCTGAACCAGGGCACATTTAGACAAGAAATGTTTATTTATAGGCATTAATAAAGTGAAAGCATAAACTGTATGGACAGAATTGGGCTGGTCAAGGGCAGCTAATTCCTGCAAGTACCTTGTTACTCATTGAATGTAAATGATCTACTTCTGCATTTTATCATGTTTACACAGTGATATTTTGTGGTAGCTGCTTCCAGGTTTATGTGTATCTTTAATCTGGGAAAGTCCAGGGCTTATTCACTCTTATGTTGAATAAAAGGTCACTGGTAAAAATCAGGAACCAATCTAAAACAAGAGAGGGATGGGAAGTTTTGCCAAGTGTGTACATACCAAGTTATTTCAATATTTTCTTAAAAATCCATTGTCTCTGAACAAGACATGGCTTCTCATATTGCAAATAAAAAAATCAGACATTTCAATGAGGCAAGCAACTATACCAACAAAAACAATACCCTAAATAGTGCCCTCAGCTTTCATTAGAGCCACAGAGAGGTACCTTTGTGTGAATATAGTGGGTAAAAGGGGATAAGTAGAGTGAGGTGAAAATAAACAGAACCCCGAACTTCAGATATCGTATTTTATTTAAATGATCTAGCATCCTATGATGCTATGTGTTATCCCCATTTTACAGATAAAGAATCTGAAGACCAGCAAGTATGATTTACCTGCCTAAGACTCACATGGCTAGCAAGCCACAGGGCTGGTCACCAAGTCTGGGATATTCAGCCTTGTCAAATCCTGAGCTTTCCTCTTTAATGTGATTTTTTTTGTTGTTTCTTCAGAAAAAAAAAATGTTGTGAGTATGTGTGTATGTTTTCTTTATTCATCGTACAACTCAATATCTTTTTTTTAAAAATACTGAGAAGAGGCGTTTGGGGGTATTGGATTTTGTACGCTGAATAAATGTGTTTGACATACCTGAGAATATTTTCTACAGCTCTACAGCATGAAAATTCATCCCACTGAATTTCAGCTTATTAATATTATCACACTGAACATTCTGTTCAAGATGGAAAAAAAAATTGTGTTTCCCAAATGACAGACACTGAGTGGTTAAAGAAGTTAAAAAGGACACTGAATGAATTTATTCATAAGCTCATAAATATGACTTTATTCTTCATATATATAAAATCTGAAATCTGTTTTGTGATGCGACATTCCTAATGTAAATATTCCTGGCACGATATTAGCAAGTTTTTTAAAAAAGCTTTTAATAATCCTTTTGCTGCTTTGACCAGTTCTCAACCACTCCCCTGCGGGATATTCAATTCTCCTAGAAAAAAGAACGGGAGTTTACAGAAAAAAAAAGTACAGTTCTCCTAACCTATGCTTTTGCATTTCTAGTCTTCCTCCCATTTGCTCTTTTGTTAAAAAAAAAAAAATGGCATTTGATAGCAGTTTGCAATCAAATAGCAGACTGAGTAGTGAAAACTATCAAATCAGATTTGATTTGTCCAGAACTCTCAAATAAGCGACATACCTTCAGTGAAGTAATTTGTAGAAAACTGTTTTTCTAAACATTTTCCATCTGTGTGTTGGATGGAATAACCAACCTGGGTATTAGATTGCATGGACTCCAGTGCATGAAAGTGTATTTTGACAAATCCCCCTACTCAACAGGGACTAAGCAGATGAGTGACACGTTCTTTACTTCTTAGGCAGACTCACCCTGAGCAAAATTATAAGCCAGAAAAAGGTTATTTTCCAGGGCTCTTGTCTCTCCTTCCTGAACCTCTGCACAATTCTCTCCTTACCCCTTGCCACTTCTGTAGCTCCCAGCCACCGCAAGCAACCACAATGACCACCACAAAAAGCACACAATCACACGAGGGAGGTGTTTGTACTAACTTCATTCTCCTTCTTAATCTAAACCTGCTCTTGTAAATACATCTCCAGGCTCATTAATATTAAGGTGTGACTGTTGACAAGGCTACCACTTTTGCTCTTCAGGCTTATTTCATAAGTGATTAGAAGCCTTAGGGAAATAAATGAAGTCTAATGGGTAATTTCAAACACCAAGTGCATAAGTAGAGAATATACTTACTGAGGAGGTGGGTTAGAAGGGGTATTTTTAGCTGACCCCCAAATAAAGTAGCTAATAATCTGTGTATGCTTAAGGCAGATACCCTTTCATACTTAAGTAGCTGTGATCTCCTTTGTTCCAACATTTAAAGCCCACACTCACCAAATAAAATATCGCCTTTACCTTCCTGGAGATCGCAGGGAGATGGCCCCAAACTCTGCAGAAGACAATGATAATGATAAAGGGACCTTTGCTGTAGGTCTGGTTGAGAACATGGGCGTTCTAAGGGCAGGGTATCCTGAGAGAGGGAGAGGGACTGAGCCACCGTGTGTTCACTCTTTTAAAGTTCACAAAACGGAAAAGTTACTCCCACTCCTCTGGAGAGGAAACACAGAGGGGTGGAGAATGGCTGGGGTCGATCTTGCTGAACTTTCCTTCCTGTGGAGTCAAGTGGAAATCTCTTCCCTTTATGAACTTGAGGAACGGGGAATGACAACAAAGGCTGACTTTGGGCAGGCTCTGCACTGTCATTTTGTATATGTGATCCTGTTTATACCCCACAACACCCGAGAAGGCGGTGTTTTCTTTACCCCCAGTGTTAAGATGTGTCTCCTTAGGCAAGGAGCTTACAGGCATCATTCTGCCGGTAAACCGAATAACCAATATCTAAAAACACCCCCGTCTGACCTTAACACGAATACTCTTTCCATCGTGCCAATATTTTAAATATCTTCAACGTCTATGACACAAATGAACTTATCTACAAAACAGAAACAGGGCTTCCCTGGTGGCGCAGTGGTTGAGAGTCCGCCTGCCGATGCAGGGGACACGAGTTCATGCCTCGGTCCGGGAAGATCCCACATGCCGCGGAGCAGCTGGGCCCGTGAGCCATGGCCGCTGAGCCTGTGCGTCCGGAGCCTGTGCTCCGCAACGGGAGAGGCCACAACAGTGAGAGGCCCGCGTTCCGCAAAACAAACAAACAAAAAACAGAAACAGACTCACAGACATAGAGAACAGACTTGTGGTTGCCAAGGGGAAGGGGGGAGGGGAGGGGAGGGAAGGATTGGGAGTTTGGGATTAGCAGATGCAAACTATTCTATATAGAATGGATAGACAACAAGGTCCTACTGTGTAGCACAGGGAGCTAGATTCAATATCCTGTGACAAACCATAATGGAAAAGAATATGAAAAGGAGTGTGTATATATGTATAACTGAATCACTTTGCTGTACAGCAGAAGTAAACGCAACATTGTAAATCAACTCCACTTCAATAAATTTTAAAAAGCCTTCAACCTTCTGTAACAAAGACTAAGGTCGTAGCTCCACCAGTATATTTTGTCAAAAGTTTCTTTCTTAACCTCTGTCCTCAAAACACTCACAGTTCCAAACTTCTACCTAGATCCTCTGGCACAAATGGAGAAGAAGTCATCCAATTTGGGTAGGAAGTCTTTTTTTTTTTTCTCATCATGGAATCGAAAATGCCATCATTACACCATTTATCAACAACCGAGGCCAATCTCAGTCTTCTTTACATTTATATCAAACATGTCCTATTTGTGAATTGATTCCAACAGCCAATGGCATTATTTTCAATCTAAGGTAGAGGAATCTTTCATTGATAATACATTCAAAAGAAGTAGGACTCTAAGAAATATGATGGGAGGGTCCTTTAGTTGATAAGGAAGTGAAGAGATGCCAAACACCAGTGCCTATGTGAAGCTTTACGGAGCAGTTAACCTTGAGACTTCACTGTATGTAAAGATTAAACTGCAATTTCTGGTTAGCAGGTTTATAGAGCTTTACGAATACCCTGGTTTCACTGTTTGTGCTTTTATCTACTTCTGGATTTTATTACTGCTTTCTGCCCAGTGATAGTCTTTATATACACAGAATGCCAAGAGATTAAGCAGTGAAAAGGAGTCAAAAGGTTTCCTTTGTCATCTTTGATGTCTTAAAGGTCTTGATAGAGAGATGCACCTTCCACCAGTTAGACAGCCATAGAAAATGCCACCCATCTCCCCTGCATGGGTGACAAAATTTTCATAAATCTGTCTCCACAAATAAAGGTAAAGAAAATGTTAAAATAGTAGCTCTCCAGGGTTATGGTGGAAAATAACTAGTCCCTGATTAGCAATTCACTGCATAGGCACAAAATCAAATTAAATACTTTATATGATACAGTCAGCATATTGGTAAATAATATATCACAGTTACATGTCATTAAAAAAGGGACTACGGTTATGGTTTTATGTGAATAAAGACAGCCACATCAGTGTAGAAAATGAATTTTTAAAAAAGGAAATGCAAAATTTTTAGACCCCATCTGGGCTGAATGATTCAAATATTAAAGAATCTTTCACAAAAGACAGGAAATGACAACGTTAGCATAAAATACATTAATATTGGAAGAAGAAAGAAAACATCCATTAACAATGTGAAGAGGTGGCCTGTTCCTACTTGCCCTGGCTATGATGAAGTATTGTGTATGCTCGGGCCTCCATGCTCCTGAGTTGTCTACTGTCACAGGGGCAAGCTACCAAGCCACCTGAATGCTATGACTTGAAGGTAAACATTTCTGACTAGAAAACTGTTTCTCAGCTACAGTTCTACCTGCTCAGCAAAAGCATTATAGTCAACGCATTTTTTTCACTTGAAGAAAACAATTTATTTTTTGATTGCAGTGAATTCTGTATACCAGCTGTCATTCTGAGTTTCAAAATTCTTTATTATATAATATGTTTTTAAAACCCAATCCTAATCAAATGATCAAGTGAAAGCTATTTCTAAACAGAGACTCATACATGAGGTATGGTATCAATTTAGGGCTTACCGAATGTGCATTTTCTTAAAGGATTTCTTTGGAAAGATGCAAAAGTATTAAAGTCACAGAATTAAAAGACTTTTTTTATTGTCATAAGACTCTGTGGATTGAAATAATGAAAAGGTAATCAGATGCTAATAAGCGTGGGCACTGGCAGAGTCTCAGCAGAAACTTTTAGGTAAATTGGCACCTTGTAATTTTCACAATATTTGAAAATTTCAAAATATTCTCTCCCTATAAAGTGCTTGGTAAGTTGATAAAATTCTATTTTCTAATTATTGAAAAAAGGAATTTTATGCTTTATAATTTTATACTTATACTTTACCATAAGCCTATATATATATATATATATATATATATATATAAATTCCAGTGAAAGATTACAGAATACAAGTTGATAAGCCTCCACTGATGTTAATTTTAACATGTGAATAAGTTTTAAACTATCAGTTATTTTATTATGCTCCTTCTTTAATGGAAAACCTAATATATTTGTGTGTGTGGAAGTGTGTGTAAGGGAGTACATTTAAAATATGACCTAATTTTCAAAAGATTTATCAAAACATTCATTTTTAGGAATAATAATATTACTCTCTATTGCCTAAATAATAAAAGCCAAAGTCCACAATTTAGCCTTTATGGCCCTCTGTGATCTAGTTCAAAAATACACTTTCAATTTTACTGTTTCTATTCCCTCATTAAAATCCTATTTGTAAACTGGATCATTTACGTAGCCATCAAATATTTAACGAGTGCTTACCATGTTCCAAGCTTTGAGACCCAAATATCAATAAGGTACAATTTCTACTTTCAAACAGCTCGCAGTCTAGCAAAGAAGAAGATACGTAATCAGCTACTGACAGTATTAAAAGTGCAATATTTGATGTGTGTTAAAGGCACAAAAGGAAATGCCAGTCACTTCCTGGCTGGATAGATAACAGTCTTGGGGAATATTATATAGGCGGGGTAATGAGTAAATTAGAATTCACCACACAGAAAATGATGCTCTGTACACAGGCACACAAGTCTGAGATAGGAATGTAGATCTGTTCCAGTACAGATGTTTGACTATTTCTGGAACAAAGAGTACAGGGGTTCACCACCTTCCAAATGCCATTTATCCATGAAATCCTTTGATTATGGCTCATCCTGCCATTTCTGCAGACTAGAGTAGACGATGATGGTTGCTTATGGGAGCCTAATAACTATGACATGACCTTGGACCAGAGTTGTTCAAACTTGGTACTATTGAGAGTTTGGACAGAATTCTTTGTTATGGGGGACTGTCCTGAACATTGTAGGATGTTTAGTAGCATTCTGGGATTCTAACCACTAGCTGCCAGTAGCATCCTCACTCCCAGTTGTGATAATCAGAAGTGTCTCCAGTCATTGCTCAATGTCATGTGGGGGAAAAAATTGTCCTCAGTTGAGAATCACTGTCTTAGATTTGTGTGTCCAAGTAATCACTTTAATATTGGTAAGGACTTTAACCCTACTAGATAGGAATGATTATAAGAAAAAAAATCATCACATTCGAAAGTCTTTAGGACTGTAAACAACCTAACTTCATACCTAAAGGAATGAGAAAAAGAAGAACAAATAAAACCCAAAGTTAGTAAAAGGAAAGAAATTATAAAGAGCAGAACAGAAATACATGAAATAGAAACTAAAAAAAGAATAGAAAAGATCAATGAAACTAAGAGCAGTTTCTTTGAAAAGATAAACAAAATAAATAACCTTTAGCTAGACTCATCAAGAAAAAAAGAGAGGGCCCAAATCAATAAAATCAGAAATGAAAAAGGAAAAGGTACAACCAACATCACAGAAATACAAAGGATCAAAAGTGATTGCTGTGAACAAATATATGGCAATAAAATGGACAACCTAGAAGATATGAACAAATTCCTAGAAATGTACAATCTTCCAAGACTGAGCCAGGAAGAAACATAAAATATGAACAGACTAATTACCAGTAATGAAATTGAATCACTTTTTTTTTAAAAAAAAAAAAAACTCCTCCAAAGCAAAAGTCCAGGACCAGATGGCTTCACAGGTGAATTCAATCAAACATTTACAGAAGCGTTATCACCTATCTTTCTCAAACTATTCTAAAAAATTCAGAGGAAGTATTGCCTTTGAACTCATTCTACAAGGTATCATCACCCTGATACCAAAACCAGACAAAGATATCACAAAAAAGGAAATTACAGACCAATAACACTGATGAACATAGATGCAAAAATCCTCAAAATATTAGCAAACCTAATCCAACAACACATTAAAAGGATCACACACCATGATCAAGTGGGATTTATCCCAGGGATGCAAGGATGTTTCAATAACTGCAAATCAATAAATGTGCTACACTACACCATGTTAACAAACTGAAGAATAAAAATCATATGATCATCTCAATAGATGTAGAAAAAGCTTCTGATAAAATTCAACATCCATTTATGATAAAAACTCTCAACAAAGTGGGTATAGAGGGAAGATACCTCAACATAATAAAGGCCAGTTATGACAGACTTACAGACAACATCATACTTGATGGTGAAAAGCTGAAAGCATTTCATCTAATATTAGTAATAAGACAAAGATGCCCACTCTCACTCATTCTACTCAATATAGTATTGGAAGTCCTAGCCACAGCCATCAGATGAGAAAAAGAAATAAAAGGAACTCAAATTAGAAAAGAAGAAATAAAACTGTCATGATTTGCAGATGACATGATACTATATATAGAAAGACACCATCAAAAAACCATTAGAGGGACATCCCTGGTGGTGCAGTGGTTAAGAATCTGCCTGCCAATGCAGGGGACACAGGTTCGAGCCCTGGTCCGGGAAGATCCCACATGCCGCGGAGCAACTAAGCCCATATGCCACAACTACTGAGCCTGCACTCTAAAGCCCACGAGCCACAACTACTGAAGCCCGTGCACCTAGAGTCCACGCTCTGCAACAAGAGAAGCCACTGCAATGAGAAGCACACGCACCACAATGAAGAGTAGCCCCCACTCGCCGCAACTAGAAAAAGTCCGCACACAGCAATGAAGACCCAACACAGCCAAAAATAAATAAATTTATATTTAAAAAAAAAACCATTAGAACTAATAAATGAATTCAGTAAAGTTGCAGGATATAAAATTAATATACAGGAATCTGTTGTGCTTCTATATACCAACAGTGGGGCTTCCCTGGTGGAGCAGTGGTTGAGAATCTGCCTGCAAATGCAGGGGACACGGGTTCGAGCCCTGGTCTGGGAGGATGCCACATGCCGCAGAGCAATTAGGCCCGTGAGCCACAACTACTGAGCCTGCGCGTCTGGAGCCTGTGCTCCGCAACAAGAGAGGCCGCCATAGTGAGAGGCCCGCGCACCGCGATGAAGAGTGGCCCCCGCTTGCCACATTAGAGAAAGCCCTCACACAGAAACAAAGACCCAACACAGCAAAAAATAAATAAATAAATTATACACCAACAGTGAACTACCGGAAAGAGAAATTAAGAAAACAACCCCATTTACAGTTGCATCAGAAAGAGTAAAATGCGTAGGAATAAATCTAACCAAGGAGGTAAAAGACCTGTAGTCAGAAAAGACACTGATGAAAGGATTGTAGAAGTTTGGTGAATCCAAAATCTGACGGGGTGGGCTGGCAAGTTAGAGAGTCAGGGAAAAGTTGCAGTTCGAGTGTAAATGCGTTTGCTGTCAGAATTCCTTCTTTCTCAGGGACAGTCTTTGTTTTATTAAGGCCTTTAGCTGATTGAAAGAGGCCCATCCACATTATGGAGGTTAATCTGCTTTACTCAAAGTCCACTTAGTTAACTGGTAATCTCATCCAAAAAACACCTCACAGAAACATCCTCAATAATGTTTGACCAAATATCTAGGCACCATGGCCCAGCCAAGTTGACACATAAAATTAACCACCACAATGGATAAATTGCTCAGTGTGAGAAATTAGCGCAACTGGATTTGCCATGAGAGATGGGCAGGAGAAAGAGAGAGAGAGAGATCAGTCAACTAGAGGCTTTCAAACTGTATTTTTTACATTGTGCCTTGTCACATGCATGCTCTTGTGTACATAACTGAAACAAAAGCTACGCTTCATCGCCTCTGCTCTTTCTTCTCTTCCCTCTTCTTGCATTCCATTACACTCCATTCCATCCTGTCCTATACCATCCCATTCTACTCTTTATTTAATTTTTGAAAATTTTCATCTTGACCCAGTAAATGGATTTCTTTGCCACTAATGGATCACAAAACTTCAGTGTGCAAACAAATGAATGTATAATTTACGTGTGTGTGTGTGCGTGCACATGTGCATGTGTGTAGTAAATCAAAGAAGAAGCTGACAGGTCAGAAAACAGAGACAGCACACTTTAGACCTTGAAATGATCCATAAACCAAGAGAATGAGGTGATTGTGATGATGCGAGCAGCCTTGCCTCCTTTACCCCCGGGGCTGCACATGCCCTCAAAGTTCACGGAAATCCTGGGGAGGGCTTTGGTCTTTCACTGGGCGTGGAATTAGGGATCTGAGCAACTGCACGCAAGAGAAATCTCAGGGGACATGGAAGCCCCGCTGATTACCTGTGTTACAGAAGCTATTCTCTCTACATTTAACCTTTCACAACACCTTAGCCAGTTCTGGTTGTGCTTATCCATTTCTATTTTATACGATAGAAACTGTGTATTTATCTACTCCAATAGGTTGAGTCAGGGATCATGTCTGAGGTACAATTTTTATATCCCATATTGATTAGTATAATACCTACACGGAGTAATAACTCAAATGTGTGCTTTATTTTATGCATATAAAACTTTTTACTAGTAACCATAATAAAATTGACTTGTTATGGGTGGCTGAATAAATAAACTGTATGAAATCTCCTAACCATTCTCCTATGGTTTAGATATAGCAAATATAATTTAAATTCTCACTTAAGTTACAAAATATTGTTTTTATATATATATATATATATATATATATATATATATTACAAAAGAATCAACATCAATGCCCAAGTGACTGTGTGGATTCATGCTGAACATATTACAAAGTAGTGGCTCCAAGTTAGCCACAAAAGGTGAGGTAGGGTTCAGCAATGGAATGTACAGTACGTACTAATGTAAGCTTTAAGGGCCCTGAGGATGATCAAGTATGCTAAACCTTCATGACCACATCTACCTCATGAACTGGTCTCTGGTCAAGAAGAGACCAGGGCTCAGAGGAGTCTGGGGCACAGCAAGGCTGCCCTTGAGATGTTTGAAATGACTTGAGCCTTTGGTACAGTCTGAAAGCTCTAAGGGATCTGGACATCACAGTAGCTCATGGCACAGACTTACAGTGCCCTGCAATCCTCTCCAAGGTAATAGATTACAATATATGCATGTAAACTGTAGCTCTAATAAAAGCGGGCATCATGATGGCTATATATATTTTTAAGCAATTCTGGAGTATTCCCTGAGTGAATCTGTTTTTAGCATACCAGCTTAAGTCTGATGTTGATATTATCATGGCCTCATAAAACTGAGTTACACACACACACACACACACACATGAATTTACCACAGTGAAACTATAAAAGGGAAAGATCACGTAAAAGTTGTTCCTGTGGAAGGAAAATGTATTTTATTTTAGAAATAGACAATTATTCAAGTGTATGGGCTGTGTAGGTGTTCATTGGTGAATTTAGACTAAACAGGAAGTGACGTAAATTATACTTATTACACTACTGGGAGAGAAATATATTAAATCCAGGCAGCACTTGGACAAAGCACAGGGAACTCATTGTGTTGAAGGAAATCATGCAACTTTGGTGGGAAGACAATGTACTACATGGTATGAAAACCATCAGTGGCCTTTTGGGACTGAAACAGTTTTTTAGGGAGTATAATTTTGTTCTAGCACTGAAATAGTTTTGTTTTTTGATAAAGCTCCAAGGTATTCTCATCTTAATCACATTGCTATTTCTATACTTTTAACTCTTTCATGCTGTTGATTTGTAGTCATTAACGTGGAGAGAAACAGAAACAGTGAAACCATCAATGTTCAGATTAGAAATCTCAGCGATGGCAAAACACCCAGACTAAATGTAAGAACTGAGGAAGTTTCAGAATAATCCAGCACCCATATAATTCCACCTACTGTTGAAGTATCCAGGAATCACTTGGGAGAAGAAACACTGACAAATAAATTACCTTGAACGTAGAATAGTATCGGGTGATCTATTCCATGAGATTTGCTTCATTGGTCTATGCTTATGACCAAGTTTCCTAAGGCAGACTGGAAAACAAACAAGAACAAAGCTGTAGAGCTGGCTTAGCTGCTTGTGTGGCCTAAAGAGAACGCTCAGGAAATCAGGCCAAAGACATGGAAATCTGATGTCCAAGTTCCCACTTTGTTACAAAGTCACATCCAAAAATGAAGTAAGTGAATGAATTAGGTTCAGCCTTACAAGTTACTACCATGCTTCACCAGAGTGTTAAACAACAGAGACTATCCTAATTTATTGGCTTTTGCCTGAATGGATTATTTCTAAAATGGCACGATTAAAATATTCATAAATAGTTTAGTAAAAAAATGTACTTACAGTTTGTTGCCTCAATTGTCAAAGAATCTTATCATCATTTAGTGAGTGATTTCTTCTGTAGAGTTGGTGTTGTGATCACCATGAAAGTGCCAAGGAAGCTCGCCCTGGGAGAGGAATCATTCTCTTAGGACCCCTTCAGATGCTCAAAGAAACCAGGCTTGGGAAAGTCAAATATACAGTGCACTGAGCCTTCCAACCTACATGGAAGGAGCGGCCTGGATGGAGTGGAGAGTGACATGCAGCCCTCATGGCTCTCCTTGCACAGCGTCTCTGAGTGGAACCCAGTGATTTCACAGAACTCAAAGTTCATTTACAAATGGATTTGAGTCAGCAATAAAGTGAGTCAAAATCAATTTCAATCTCTGATTTTTATGAGTTATTAAACTACACTACGGTTTGCCAAGTATGAAGAATAGCATTTATTGGATTTATTTTTATTTATTTGTACATACATAATCAAAGGTATTTGTCGAACATTTCTGTGATATTCATCACTACTTATTCTCTCTATCACCTGGACCCCCTGCTCTCCACCTTCCATCCTTTCTCCATCCTCTTAACTCGTAACCCTTCAGTAGCCTAAGACACCAATCCTGGAACCAGACTGACTGGGAAAGTTGCCTGAACTCATTACCTTACTTTTACCTCTGTAAAATTAGGATAATAACAGAACCTAACTCAGGATGTTTGTAATGAACAAAGGGAGCAAATATAATACTTAGAACACTGCCTGGCATCTAGGAAGTACTCAAATATTGTTTTAATTATCATCTTCTTATATAATTGTTAGTAGCATTTACTACCATTCTCATTGTTGAATGGATTCTTCTAGTAGGTCTCCAATTGAAGGACACTAATAGGAGGATACAGTAAGTCCCCTACATATGAACCTTTAAGTTGTGAACTTTCAAAGATGCGAACATGCGTTCGCATGTCGAATCACCGTGTCTGGCGTACGTTGTCACGTGTGTGCATTCTCTACAAGTGGTTGTGCTTTTGTGTACTTTATTGTACAGCACTGAATAAAGTACAGTAGTACAGTATCTTTATTCCAAACCCAGGATATCTGGAAGCATGGGTAAAAGCAGAGGTGATATAGCTGGTACTACTGTATTTTTCAGGGTACTGTACTGTAAGATTAAAAATGTTTTATTTTTTGTGTTTGTTTGGTATTATTTGTGTGAAAAATATTATAAATCTATTACAGTACAGTACTATATAGCTGATTGTGTTAGTTGGGTACCTAGGCTAATTTTGTTGGACTCAAGAACAAATTAGATTTACGAACGTGCTCTTGGAACGGAACTTGTTCGTATGTAGGGGACTTACTGTACTTAGATTTTTCAAGTGCTTTTTTAGCAGTTATTTAGAAGATAGTCTATTCATTAATGGTCTTATTTTCAAAACTCTTATAATTGTTTTCTTAAAAAGTTTACAGAAATAAACTAGCGTTGGCATGTGTTAAATGGATCATTCTACACTTAAATGATCCACAAAGTCTGAAAAATATTATAATTCATTCAATTATAGAGATTTAATTTTAGGCTCTGAAAAATATCTCATATTTCTGGACCACTTTTTAGTTTTACATTCATTAAAATATTGTTAGGAATCCCTCTTTAGGTCCTGGGTGTTATGAAATAAAACCCTGTCCATTTTTTAGTATAGAGGCTATCTTGTTCTGTGTTTTAAATTACTATACACAAATGGTAAAACTCTTCATAACAAAGGTTTAATTAGAATGGTTAATAACTATGATTTCCAAAGTGTCTGGATCAGCCTTAGTAATAATTAGGGAGTTTCGTTCCATACAAAATGCTTTATTTAACCTTCATGCCTTCATTCAGATAATTATACAAATGCATACAGTTAAAGGTTTAAACTCTATTTCGGTTCACAGCTCAATTCATAGGAAAGTTGAATACAGAAAAGCAATGCACCAACAGAATATGTCTGAGACACCATTAAAAACGATAACACTTGTTCATTTACATCTCTGAGAATAGACTGGAATAATCATCCTCTGAGAGAATCTCATTAGGAGGGTCTCCCTTTACGTTATCATAGGGCAAAAAAAAAAAAAAAAAAAAAAAAAAAAAAAAAAAATCACCATTTTACAGTAAAAGGAAAAAAGCTCTGAGCATATTTACAATACATACACTATACATAAATACAAGAACAACACTTACATAATATTAATAAACTTATAACAGGGGTTGCCTAAACACTACAGAGTATATAAATGCAGAGGAAACTATTGGGAAATTAGATCTTTAGATAAGCTGGAGAAATAAATTCATTTGCACTTAAAACTCTGAACAGAAAACTAAATGAAGATTTAAGAAATTAACACATTTGCTTGCCAGCATTATTGGGGGGGGCGGCGGGTTTATCCTTTAATTCGGAGGACCTCCTCTGGGCATTCTAACTCTCTGGGGTCAGAGACCCAGGAGCCTTTTGTAAAATTACACCTGTAAAGTGAATCAGACGCAGCACATCTATTCAATTTGCTGTTCAGAGGCTTCAAGCCTAGAATAACTGTTTTGTAAACGAAAGGATGTTTTTTGTATTTTTACACAGCTCTTGTAATCCAATCACCATGTATAATGAGCTAAGTGTCAAGGAAAAGGAAAAAGATGCCTGCTTGATTTGGTCAAAGATGATATTTTTCTTTATTCTCATGTGTTTTTTCAAATACCACCAAGAGATTTATTCAAAAGAAGATGACGTTTGAATTGAATCCCACACACCAAGAGCAACGTCTAGACTACTACTAATTATAACTAAGTCATTTTAAGTGGCAGGTGGGTATCTTAAACGTGGTCTGTTCTCATCGTTTCACAACACAAAGTTCTGAGTACATTCTTCTATGGACAAACATGAATTTGCTGGTTTCTCTCTTTTTTTTTTTTTTAAAATGAGCATGTTATGATACACATAATTGCATTATGATACAGGATGACATAATACAGAAGACGATGTTTTCAAGCTGGTTTTGTAAGTAGTTGTCTCACATCCATGGGGAGTTGGTTTGCCACGTGATGCAATGTGTCCCACACAGACATGAACAAAACAATACAGCCACCATTCCATGGGTCGGGGGCGGTGATGGTAATTATTTAAAATGAAGTTTTAAACACAACAAAGTGTGGACAGACAAGTTGATAGGAAAGAGCCTTGAATATAGGCACCAGTGCCCCAGTTCAACAATACCCATCCAATGTAATCAAGTCTGAGGGACGAAATATATCCTGTAGTCTGGATGTAATTACAAAATTCTGTTATGGAAAAACTAGCAGGGCAAACACAAGTAGGACAAAAGCATTTCCTATAAGGTTTTATGCTATAGCTTAGGAGTATGAAATTAGCAGAAAGGGAAGATGTTGGTATATCCCTAAAATACCCTACTTTTTGATTACTTGAGCATTTTGACTAGAATTTGACCCAAATTCTACCCTCCTCTTCACCCTTACTTGGAAAAAGCAAGACATAATAATTCACACAAGGAGTCCATTCATTGGTTCTTGCTTTGCACAAAGCAACAAAGACTGTTGCCTCAAACATTTAAAATTTCTAGAGAAGTAATCCAGAAAGAAAAAGTACCGATGTGACTATTTTCACTATTCACCTCTTTTCAACTCACTTAAAGTTGTGGTTTTGTTGTTGAGAAATTATTGCTTGTGAAACCCAGTTCACTGAGGAGAAAGCCCCTTTCTGCAGTGGGTTGTGTGCACACGGAACGCTTGCTGTCAGCATGGAAGGGAATTTGCTTATACAGGTTTTATCTCTTCCCTCAGCCAAGTAACATGGAAAACGATCATAATTCAGGAGATTCATTTTCAGAAAAAGAAATACCATGAGAAATGACATTCTCTTAATGTTCTCTAAAAGTCCATTAGTACTTCCATAAATCAATACTGTCAGAGACCTTGTTCTACATAGAAAAGGGGGGTCGGGGTCATTTCTCTGAGGTTGGACAGCTTCCTACGTAAAATTCAATTAACCTAACAACAATACTAAAAACAAATTACTTATAAGGTTACTGAAAACATTCCAAGGTGGTCCTGTTAGGTGAGAAATCTGAAAAGGAATTGTCCGTTCTCTCTTCTTGATCATCTGAATGTTCAAGATGGTCTCCCCATTCTCCACCGCCAAGAGTGGGCTCTGTTATTAACGACTAGCTCCCATGGAGGTGAACATTTCAAATGTAACTTAAACATACGCTAGAAGGTCTATACAGGTGGAAAGCCTTCTAGTAAACCTACAAAGAAATATGCAGAATCGAGAAAACCTGCTCTGTCGAAAATGCTACAAAGTGGGAAGAGTTTTAATGATTTTGGATCTCCAGGCCAAACATTTTAAGAGGCAAGTGACAAGCTCAGGGAGACAGCTGGCTGGTGCTGTTTGTTTGTAATAATCCTCCATGTGTGACTTTCCAGGAGAAGACTGATTTCAAATATTATGTACCACGGTTAAGTCACGTGCTGTATCATGTCCCTATATCTTATTCGGAAAATAGATGATACACATTCATAATAAAACTACTTAAGGGGCTTCCCTGGTGGCACAGTGGTTGAGAGTCCGCCTGCCGATGCAGGGGACGCGGGTTTGTGCCCCGGTCCGGGAAGATCCCACATGCCGCGGAGCGGCTGGGCCCGTGAGCCATGGCCGCTGAGCCTGCGCGTCCGGGGGCCTGTGCTCCGCAACGGGAGAAGCCACAACAGTGAGAGGCCCGCGTACCGCAAAAAAAAAAAAACAAACAAACAAAAAAACTACTTAAGAGTTAGATATGGAAACGTGGCTTCTGGGAACACACGTACTGTGGTGCACTGGGAAGAATACAGGCTTCAGAGCCAGAGAGAGGTAATGTCACATTCCCACTCTGTCGCTATTTCTGTTTGTGGACAACTCAGCCACCCATAAAATCTGGTACTGTTGTACAGATCAGAGGTAATATGTCTAAATATTGCCTAGTATAGTGCTTGGCACGTAGTAAGGGTTTACTAAAGAACAGCTATTATTTTCATGGTTTGCTGAACTTTTGACCTTTCAAGTTCTTTTAGTTCTTTCAGACAACTTGCAGAAAACAGCCCAGTCAGAAGACTTGCCTTCAGTGAGATTACGGAACCCAGCAGCTTTCCTTTGACACTTAAATGGTTATTTTATACCCTATCCTGGCATATTTCCTTCTTTCTCTTTTATTCTGAAATGCAGAGGAGGAAACGGGAGATGGTTTTCTAGGCCTATGATCTGGTTCTGGAGAACACTGTCCATCGTGGATGTCTTCACTGTCTAAAGCCTGAGTGTTTAATCACAATTATACTTTTAAAATTGCTCTTACCAAATGTTTGGCTCTGAAAGAATATGATTTTACTGATAGCTTGTTTGGGTGGATTTGTGCTCTGAGATGGTAGGGCTGGTGAATTTCCAGGGCTCTTGTCTATTCATATCATCTCCTCATATATTTCTATTCACGACTCCACTTTTAGCAGTGAAATAATGATAGGAAAATATTGTGAAGTTCTGAATGTGAATCTGGTCACTTCCAGGACTAACTGTAAAGCTTAGTCAAAGACTAGGCCTACTAAGTGTCAGTCATACCTTTGTGGGCTTTTTGGGGAGAAATGATTGTGTCAGTATTCACTCCAAAATGGTTCTTAGATGATAACAGGAAATATTAGGGGAAAAGGATATGAAGAAATGTAAAGACGGATTTGTGCAGTTGATGTCAGTGAATAAAATAAAGGAAAACAAACAAATATCTCTAGTGTTTTGTTCTAAATAAACTGGCTTTTCTTAACCAAGCAAAACTTTTTGAGCCACACACAAGTGCTTCATAAGATTGGGGCAAATCACAGTGAAGTTTTCCTCTCAAAATTATAAATGCCGTGTGCCAGAGTATATATTGGAGATAATCATAAAGTTCAGATTTGCATTCTTACATTCTGTAGTTAAGAAAGATTAAATTAAGAAATGCTAACATAAACAAGATTAGGTATATTTAAAACACACCAAATAATTTTTGAGGGGGTATACGAACAGATTCAATTTACTGTGTGCATATATTTACTCTGTGTGCATGTGTTTCGCAAAGGTGGAGGAAAAACCCAGTCTGATGAAGAATTATTGCTGTGTAAAAGTACAGGAATATCTCATTGGTCATAATGTTTATTGACAGGCACTTTCAGCTTTTAATTCATTTCTGAAAATTGGCATTAGCTTATTCCTATTGCCAGCACAGATTCATTTCACATGTGGCCATATCCATGGCACTCATCTTGTCAACAGGTAGCTACTGCTAAAAGTATTCCCTCTGGGATTCAACAGGAATAAACACCTGTAGAGGGTGTTTGTTTCTTTTGATAGAGAACTACTTCATGGAGGAGGAAAGTCACTGAGAAAAGAGAATAATTGCTAGATGCTTCTATTTTAGCACAAGTAAAATCCTTTGCAGCTGTTTTTCTCTTTTCAGGCAAAGACATTTTGAGTTTGGAATCAGTTGGCTGCAACTTAAAATGACTTCATTGCGTTCTAAACCATCCTGGCTAAATTGAGACAAGTGGCCACTCCATTTTGTCAGGAAGCACAAGGGCTGTGCTCTGACAAAGCAGAACAGAGTCCCCATGGCAATATCACTAATCGTGTGTAAGATACACAAGGCATATCTGAACAAGTTTTTTTTTTTTATTTTGATGAAAACTAGAAGCTCTTTTTCCCAACATACTTCATCAAACTATTTACAACCTCTGTAAAATTTGTGAGTTTGAAAATACTTTTTCCACTATCACACATGTCACGAATACAGTAAAATATCTTCACTCTATTTCTTTAAGATGCAGTATCCTCCTGTTTCATTTTCTTACGCAAATCTGAATTTCTATTGCAGTTGCACAGTATTTAGCACATTTAAAGTACCAATGGACATGGGTTGCTAAACAGACATTATTCTATAATGAAACTGTGAAAATATAGCATTTTAAACTTTTATGTACACTTCTTAACTATAAAATGCAGGCAAAGTCATATATAGCATTATAAGCTGATTCCCTAGTAAGGTAAATAACTTACATTTCTAGACAGCATGGATTATTACAAATTCATTCTTTTAAAAAAGTTCTCTGTTGATATTTATTAGCCCCCTGGCTGCTGCATATACAGGTGTGTACACAGGTGTGCATCTGTCGGGGGGCCTGTACAGGTTAAGTGGAAGGCAGTGTGGAGATAAGGAGAAATGCGATATGGAAGACACATGGCTTACCAAACCCCTTTTCTAAACAAAACCAAATCCAGTTGAAAGATTTTTTCATGAGATGCACTACCTCAGAAAAGTGGAAGGCAGAGACCTGATCAGTGAAGTTGCAGAATACATTTACCTCCTAAATTTATAGGCATTAATTAGTAAGGAGCAAAATCTAAGCTTGGATTATGGACTAGGTGTATTAAGGCTTCCTGGGCCTATTATGATTCGTAAGAGTTATCTCACGTTCAATCCTTTACACAAAGATTGTAACTCAACGTATAATGAATGCTGGTATTCTTAACACTGCTTAAATTCTGTCAATCCTTACCGTAAATGTTAAGACACCTTTATAACAACATCATGGCTACATTTCTAAGCAGTTGTAACAATGTAACAAAGGCGTATTAATACATTTGAAGGCCTCACCTCACCAGATTTATTCAATTGCAGCTTTGATAAGTATAATAAAGTACAGAATAAGGAATACTGCATCTTTATCCATATACAGGTTATCATTCTAATGAACTGATTTCAAAGTGCAGAATTATATTTATGTTTAAAACACAAATAGCAATTTGAAGTTAAAACAACTGTATAAAAATGAACACAATCTTTGTATAAGCTATTCCAAATTTCAACCATTATGAGAAGGGCCTTTTCAATCATCTAGAACTGGCATTTGTAAACACTGTAGCATTTTGCAAGTTTTTCCCCCATGACATTCCTCTTCCTATTTTCCACTTAAACTTTAAAGTGAATAAAAAGTGCTCTTTTTTTAAAAAAAATGTGGTTTATGTTATTGTTATTCAACTGCCTTTGAAAATAAATGTCCTATAGTGTTTTGTAAAAGTAATGCCAGGCAACAGTATAAATTTTATGGTAAAGCCATTAGCAATTTCAGTCTAAATGCCTTAATAGAACTTAAGACAAGTTATCAAGCAGGCTTCTCAAAGTCCACACACAATTGATGGGATGGGGCTGGAAGTGGATGGGGAAGTGTGAATCTTTTCCCAAACAACCTAAGATCAGGATACAAGGAGGGAATCTATTGAAACCTCAAAGTCTGTACCTCTTAACTTTTCAAATAACCCTAACTTCCTTGAAATCAGTCTCTAAAATGCAAAGAGACAGGTCAACTGTAGCTTCTCAAGCCATTGCAGCTACCTGTGTCTAAGTTCCCAGACATGCACATATGCCCAGCTGCAAACTGAATAGCTTCAAATTTGAAACCAAAGAATGCTTCTAGTTAGAGAACAACTGAGAAGTCCTTTGGATTCTACTCCTTTTCTGTTGTTAATCATCTACTGTGCTTTTAAAAAGAGTCTAGAATGGACATAAGATAAAATAGAGTAGGCTTTTCTATGCCTGAAGATATTCTTACTTAAAAATGTAATTCCTTCTCTCCCAAACCACCTTCTTTTCCACAGGGAAACACTTGTAGAAAATTCACCAAGGAGAATTTGTTGTGTCCCAAGACAAGCCCCAGGTAAATTTCAGTCCTGCGACTAGATCAGCAACTCATTCACTATTTGTGCTTGGATCCCTCCTTAGAAGTATCAGTACATCAAAGGGGGGAAATGGCATAATGCTGACAGGTTCTATCAGTAAAATTACTGTCTCAGTTGGGTTGCCACTTTCAGGGGGTGAGCAGACGAGCTCAAGTCCCTGAATTTTTCCTATGTTATTACAGAGGAGCAGCTCATTTCGTTCTGTGCTAAATTTAAATCGAGCTGTCACTCAGGAGGCTCCCACTGCCTGTCAGTTCTATGAATTCTAAAAACCATTTCTACCTGTAATGCTCTCATGGTCTCTCAGCAGAGAACAGGATTGGCCCTTCTTACGAGAGCAGGCAGAGTTAAATCAAGTCTGCCCTTCACCTCAGTGATTCACCTACTATCTGCCAACTTGGTTCCAGGACTAGCATAGAGGGCTTCACAGCTGTGTTCACCATGCTCTGTGTTCGTCGTGCTCTGTGTTCTTTGCCACTGACCAGTAACCAACACTGGCCTTTCTATTCAAAATAGTCACAGGCAATGAGAAGTAGGAGTTGCATACAGTACAGATAAAAAACTTTCCAGTTGGTAAAAAACCCCACAAAAACCCAGTGCTTGGTGGGTAGTACACTGTTGTAGCTAAAGAAGCTATTTATCCATAGAATTGCAGCCCTTGTTGGAGGGAAACTGCCAATGAATTTTTCAGACCTGGCAGGAAATGTAGAGCACATATTTTTGAAGATAGAATTTGACCTGAAAATCATTATGCTGTTGCTTGAACATTAAAAAAAAAAAAATTCCTTTTAATGCCATCCAACACAAATCATCCTTTTTCAATGTTTATAGTTTTTGCTTCACCAAAATAAGATTATCTGAATTAGAAGATAATCCTAAAAAGGATAATTCTAGAACCAGAAATTATTTCAGAATGTTCACACCTTTAAAAATGAGCTAGTAATATTGTGAGGTTGATTTGTGCAATTCTCCAAATCAAGTGTTTGTAGTTAAAATATATTGCAAAGGTCTATGCTGGCAACTTCTTATACCTAAGCTATAAAAAAAATCTTAATAACAACAACAACAACAATGACAAAAAAAAAACCTCACCAAGCCCCTTAGCCATAGAAAGCTGAAAAAACCCAGCTTTCAGTGGGGAAAAAATATGATGATTTTTCTGAAAGAATGCTCATTGGTGATGTATTGCTTTGTTTACTATAGACTTTGCTAGTTGCAAAAAAGGCTCATAATTTTTGGGGGCTGACGGGACTATAATTTCCTCTCACCCTCAGCACAGGATGAGTGGGTTCCATATCCCTGCAGATGCCATTGCAGAACCACTGGGTGCTAATACAGTTTAGAAAATGAAATCTGTAGAGAAGAACCTATTGGAGAGTCACTTATCCTTGGCTCTCCAAGGGAGGAAACTAGCACCGTGTCAGGCTTTCCTTGGGGAGCATTCCTTTCCCACTGACTTGGTTCCAAGAACGGACCCATTCACCCAAGAGTTAATTCCCTGCTATGCCTCCGTGGCCTTTCTAGTCACCAAATAACTGTTTTCAAACAAGAAAAGGGGGAGCATAATCTTTAATTGTGGTACTCAACCAAGGAGGACAACAAACAGCAGAAAGATTACCTCAGTGCTGCAAATGTAACCAAGACCTCTAAAATGCTGGGGTGTTTTTTACAATCCCTTTAGTAAGTATGAAAATTGGTAACATGAGTCCTCAGTGAAGTTATTGTAGGCAAGTCCTTTTATTCATTATTGCTTTTCTCCTCAAGAGGCGCATTATTTCCATCTCTGCTTTGTCTGATTTTTTCATGTTCACTGACTGCCTGGTCAGCCCCACCTCTTACCTTGGTGCCAGTGTGTCTAAGAAAGTTTCCCCCCTCCCCCCGATTCCTTGTAATCAAATACTAGGGGCAGGAAGAGATGATGCCTAGGTGACAGAACACTGCAATTTGAAGTGGGGCAGTAGTTTTTTTAGACAGGCTCTTCCTATTCAACTACAGAACAGCTCTGTGCCCGTCCATGCCAGGGCAGACACCAGGACTAGACTCCAGCTGAAATGTCGCTGCCCCTCTGCTCGAACAGATGAACAAAACAGAAGCAGAACAAAACAAAAACGATCAACAACAAACAAATGAAAGAATCAATGTTGGTTTTCTCCAGGGCATGGATGGCATAATGACAAGTTGCGGGTGATATCTAGTGGCTGTCATCACTATTGCAAAGGGCTGCCTGAGCGCTCCTTTCTTTTCAGGTAATGGAACCTCTCCAACAGCTTCTTCTTTTCTACTTTCAGGCTGCTTGCTGGTAACAGATTGGAAGTGGGTTCTATCTTACTTAGACAGTAACTCAAACTTTTGTAAAAACGGGTTCAGGGGTGGGATGATGGGAGAATAATTCAAATTTACAAGGTCTTGCTCTAGCCATCAATTTGTGGTAGATGACCTTTAAAGTATCAATAACAAAACGTCTGACAGCTCAGAAAATGTACAAACTACAAACATCTTGAAATGGCAGAGGACACAGCACGGAAAACAATGCCTGTCTCTTCAGCATTTGTGTCACCGATCTCCCAGGCCAGCATGAAGTTGTTTCTCGTGTAGTCATGATGGGGGTTACCTTCAGACCGAAAGGAGAAGTGTTACTACTTCTTTTTCCTGCTCTGCTTTCAGACATCGTGGGATGGTGATGCCCTTTTGTGTTAACACTGTGAAGGGGATTCAGCCCTGCTGAATTGGGTGCCGCTAAGAGATCCAGCTCTTACACTCAGCTGGACAGGTAGCCTTCCTCACACCAGCATATGCCTCCGGCGGTGCAGTGCCAAGTGATCTGACCGGGAAAAGCTGCGATCACAGTCTGCGCACTTGAATGGCTTCACTCCCGTGTGTTTGCGGTAATGCCTCGTCAGTTCATCCGAACGAGCGAATTTCCAGGTGCAGCCTTCCCAGGTACACTTGTAGGGTTTCTCTCCTGGAAGAAACAAAGGGACACACACTTTGGTGCTCCATCATTTCTCCAGAAAAACCATCCCAACGTGATATTTGGGGAAATGACTGTTCTCAATGGATTTTCCATTTGGTAATCCTTTGGTTGGGAAACCTAATCACCCCACCAGCTGGTGTTGGGTCAGACAGGTGGCGGTTCAATCTCGTCTCTCTTGCTGTGACACTGGGCAGGTTAGTTAACACTTGCATCCTCAGTTATGGGTAAGTTACTTTGCAGTCAAAATATCAAAAGGCATAGACTGATTGCTACTGGATATAATCACCATGGTAGACCGGAAAGGCGTGTTAGGGAGCTCTACCTAGGTTGACTGACTCCAGGGCTAAAACTCACAAAGAATTATAAAGGGTAGTGATTTATATGTTTTGTTGCAATATTCCTCCAAACAGTGTATCACTTAGATGTTTAAAGGCTATTTTAGGGTACAATGTCCTTTTATCAGTCCCACAAAATTTCATTTAAAAGGTAAGCACTCTACCACCCCCAGAAATTAGGTATTAAGTACTTATTATTTATAAACATCTACTGTTCGTTTGTCTACTGGGAAAGAATCCTAGATACCTTAATAGTGCAAGTTTCAATATCTTCTTCAGTGACTTAAGAATTAGGGCAAGCCCTAAGGAATCATCAAGTTGGTCCTAGTGTTGAAACCCACAGTAAAAAACAGTCTGAAGAAGTATGTAATTTGACCAGATCCCTCAGTCAACTCGTAAGGACAGTAAAATATGCAAAGGCTTTGCTGGGAAAAGATATGCTATCCATTGTCCAAAAGAGCTCCCTGGGGGAACGGGACAATAGTTGACCTAGGTGTGCTTTTTCCTGGCTCTCATTCAGAATGGAAGTGCTGTCCTCATGCAACCCCACAAGAACTGATCTCTCCTCTGCCGCTTCCATCCAATAGTCAACTAAATGCTGCTTAGCCACACTTGGTGTCTGGCGAAAGGGCCTAAGACAGGGAAAGGAGCTGTTTGCTGATCCCAACGTACAGAGTTGCAAAGTGACTTTTGTTAAATCCACTTCACAGATGAGAAAACTGAGGTTCAATGGAGTAAGGTAACTTGCCTGAGGCCAGTAAATAGATGTGCTTGGTTCCAAATGCAGCGCTTTTCACTGTGTTCTAGGGGAGTGGATAATTCTTTCCCCATGTAAACTCTGTCACATCCTTAGACAACATTGATTCCACCTTCTTAGATACTTTCAAATTATTCAACTCCTATTTCTATTAAGTCGCCTACCACAATAGATCATACAGATTTTGTCTAGATGTCTTTCCCCTCTACCAGTTTCTGAATACGCAGAGATGAAGAATCACGCCTCTACTATCCTCAGAGCTTAAAAGTATGTGCCAAACAGTGTTTGAATAAATTAATAAAACTGCAGCACACACAGACATGCTCACACAAAGGCATGTACACAGGAAACTACTAAGCCCTGTGAATGAGATGTACAGGTGATGGGAAAACTAGACTAAACCAGACCCAGCAGTTTTTGTTCAACTGTTAAATAAATGTTAACCATAGGGGTCCTTTTAGGATCAAGTGGCCCTTTCACAGAAGTGAGTGAATAGTAAAGCCCAGTTAAATCTAGAAATACAGACGCACTAACTGTGGCCCACAGAAAGCTCCAGGTTACTCTGAAAGGGCTCCTGTCAGGTAGATGCCTACTGACTGGATTAATCCAAAACCTCAACTTCCGACTCATTCTGGATGTCCTATGGAGACAAAAATCTGCATTTGCAGGTGTCTACTGATCAGAATTTAACAGAAATTTTAAAAAATCAGCAAAACCCTAACTTAAAAACAATGGCAATCCACTATACAGTATATCCATGGCAACTGTTAAAATGCTTTTATTTACATGTCATCACCATATGGGTTTTTTTCTTGAAATTTACAACATGAGCATGGGTTGTAATAAGCTGAGCTTGATATAAATCATATCTTCAAAAACACATCCATCTTTGGGGCACTGAGCTCAGCCAGTTGACTCCTTGTCACCAACAGGTATCTCCTAGTTATCTCCTGTGTTACTAAGGAACCAACCACAGAGAGCATAGGCCTAAGAAGGAAAAAATAAACGATTTTCTTAATTGGGGAAAAGCATTGTTCAGTTGTGTGTCAGGAGGACGTCTGTTTCTATCTTGGTGGGGAAGTGTCATCTGAGTATGACTGGGGTTAGAAAAGCTGCTGGACCCTCACCTTGGCATTGCAGATGGAGAGGCAGGAAGGGGCTCCATAACTGGGATGGGCCCGGAAGTAAAGAGAGGCAATAGAAGGAGACAGGGCTTCAGTCTCACCTCAAGAAGGATGATGGAGGCTGGTATGGCCACCGTAGGGACGTCCTGTTGTCTCAGGGGTTCTCTGAATTTCCTTGTACATCCAAGTTCGGCACTTAATATTCTCCAATTTCTTCCTCCAAATTATAATAGACGTACTTTTACTTTCACTTGGGCTGTTTAATAATGGTAGTTGTGCCCTTTTCACTTGAAAATCTATAGCAGGGGTGGTAAACTGTGGCCCCCAGGCCAAATCTAGTCTGGTTTGTTTTCTGTGCAAGCCGCAAGCTAAGAGTAGTTTTCACACTTTTAAATGCTTGAAAAAAAAAAAACCCCAAAAGAGGGCTCTCTCGTGGCATGTGAAAAGTATATACTTTTCATGAAATTCAAATTTTAGTGGCCATAAATAATTCTTTATTGGAACACAGCCACACTCATTTGTTTGCATATTGTTTACGGCTGTTTTCCAGGGATGGAGGCATTGAACACTGCAATAGAGAATGCATGGCCTGCAATACCTAAACCATTTACTATAGAAGGTTGGCCGACTCTTGATGTAAGGGATGGGCACCTCAGCTTTTGTCAGGCTTCCTGGTTATGTTAACTTAAGCAGGATATATAACACACCTTGTTAGTTTGGGATGGGTGGGTGAGGGAATATTTTGGCTATTAGATAATCACTTATTCTTAACTCAGGCTCCTCGATTAAAATTCTAACTGTCCTCTTGGTAACGAATACACGTGATAGTTCATGTCCGATGCTTTAAATAGAGAGTTCTGGACAAGGAGAAATCAGGGCTTCTCTGAAAAGGCTCACCCAATTCAGTCAGGGTTTTAAAAGTCTTCGGGATCTCCTCTGCTCATTATAAAAGCACAATAATGAGTAAGGCCTTCGCTATGAGGGTGAGAGGGGTCAGGAATGTCTCTATACACTTTCCCCGCTAACCAAAAGAGCACTGATTCTACAGTGATGGAGCCCGACCCTGCCCTACTCCACTCCAACCCACCCTTTCAATACGGTTGTGTTACCATGGCCACCGTGCTCAGTGATGAGCTGCGATTAATTCTACTTAGTCTGAGGAGGACATAAGGAAGGAAGGATCAGAAAAGAGGAGCTCAGATGTTTGGCATCATTTCTAAGGTGGATGTCTTAAAGGCGGAGAGGCAGAGAAAGCAACAACTATGGTGAGGATTTCTGTGGGCCCACAAACGTGCAGCAGGAAACTCAGTGCAGAACCTGAAAAGTATTCCGCGAGGTGAAATCAGGTACAGTAAGTGCCTCCAAAATGCAAGATGCAGATACGTCCCTACTTCATGAGTAAAACCAGTGAAAATGATACATAAGCTTATAAACCATTAGGGGCTAAGTGATGAATGAAGGCACGTAAAAAAGAATGAACACATTCTCATCTGGGGGTGGGGGGAGGGGGGACCTATATCAGAAAATAATAAACTTAATTATCTGAGTGATCGATGAGTTTTCCTTGAAGCTTTTCTTACAAAAATATATGCTTTCTTTTTAATATCCCCAAATATTTCTTGTATAATATTTCTTGCCCCCATTTCCTCATGAATAAAACCAGAGTTTGGGTATTCTCTCTCCATACTCAGAAGAAAGAAGAGGGGAAAAAAGAAAATAAGATCTTCAAATCTCTCTTCACAGCTAGAGGCTGAGCTATAGGGGTGGCTCCACTCTATGGAGATGACATGGCTGCTTGGACGAGGCAGAAAGCAGGCTTCTGCCCCTCCCTCAAGAGGGACCTCGGTTTCCATTATATCCATCTAGTGCCTAGCATTTCATTAAAAAAAGTCAATAAGTTCTCTCACTGGACTAGTTAAGTTTTAGAAGTGGATACAAGAACAATGCTAGTGGCTACTACATTATGTTAAAACTGAACGTTATAGTTTATGCTTGTGCTTTGAAGCTATTTAAAGGGTACAATCTTATAAACAAATTAAGATAAGAGACACCAACTTTATGATGTGAGTAAAAACTAATTAAGATGATAAATAAGTTTGTAAGATACACTGTAATACGTATAAATGAGCCCTGAAAGGATATAATAAAGAACAGACAGAATCCTTCCTCCATCCCCCCTTCTTTCCTTTAAATCTTGCTAGAAAACAGAAAGCTCACTTTAAAGTTTAAAAAGTCAGTGGTGAGGACAGAACGGTAGGTGAATTTTCCATGAACATTTTCCTATGGAAAGAGTTGGCTTGGACACTAATAGGAGTCAAGCAACTCCCAGGGTCTGCGCAGCTATTGTGCACAGCTGCTCTGTGTCAGGCTGAATGGGAGTGACAGTAAACACTATTTCCAGTGATTTCTTCAGGAATAGTGAACGGTCCTTAACAGTCATTTGAATTAGAATTCTGCAAATGTGTTATTCAACACTGTTTTCACTAGAAATAAGCTAAAAATAAAAAAAGCATGCCCACCTTTTTTGTTTGGTCTAACCCACAAATACACTTAGAATCCTCAGTAGCAAAGTCTTTGAAAATGTATTTAAATATTTTTCAAAATAATCAGAAGTTTTGACTCCACCATCAGATCACCTTTGATTTTTGTTTCTTATATTAATCCTGTGAAATAAAAAAATGATAGGGAATGGTGTGGTATATGTCCTTACCAATAAGTCTTAGTAAGTGATTAAGTCGAGACATCAAGTTGCTAATGTACAGGAAAAAATCAAAGGACCTGAGCTGGGTAATTGGTAGCTTAACACTACACTCACCTTGGAGTGTAGTTATTAACTTTTAGACTTTCAATGCTGAAGTGAAGGTCTCTATGTCCCATGAAAAACCCGTAAGCCACTTCCACCTTTTGACCATTTTTCAGCACAATCTGTCCTCTTTCAGGTCTTTATAAAACCTGAACTAAACTATGAAACCTCTGAAAAAGAAAAATGTTAACTGAAACTAATAGCAAGCCCTCCTATTCTAAAGTGAAAGAGTCCTGCAAGGATTAAAAAGAGAACATACCAAAAAAAGAGGGTTTGTTAATTTTTGTTCGAAAACACTCTTTTTAACTCCTCATTTGGGGTTCATGTTAGAAACAGTTTTATATGCACACTGGCCCGTGTGTGTGTGTGTGTGTATTCACAGGCATTATTTAAGTAGTATTCTAGTATTCTAATTAAGTATCCTGGGAAAATGAAAACTCTCATCAGGGTTTTTTTCTTGAAACAGTCAAGAAACTGATTTATTATGAGAACTGCTGCCTCTTTCAATTTTGGTTAAAGAAAAGGATTAAGAGTCACTCAGTGCATTTCCATGACATTTACCCAGCAGAAGGCATAATAAAGTCTAAAGAAAACATCAGGTATTGAATGGATTCCCAAAACCCAGGAAACAAAAATAACTTTTTCGGGTACCTCCCATTTCACCATCTGAAACGCTGAAAGGTAAATGTGTCCTGAGACAAAAGACAGGTGCCCTTTCATATTAAAATGACGTGTGAGCAACAACAGAAAAGGAATGTGCAGTTTGCAAAAGCTCCCCGTCAAACAAAACGCCCATGTCCTCACATCAGCTTCTCTCTATTATTTTCTCAAGCAACCGAAAAAAAAAAAAAAAAAACACCTTTGGCAACAGGAAACATAGGCATTTTCTTCAGTTCAGAAGTGCATTTCTGAAATGTGTCCCTGTTTAACTTTTATAAAGTCAGGGGGCCCCAGACACTGACAAATGAGCTTCATTACACTCAAGGCTCAACATATTTGCTGTGACAATCTGTTTCACTTGAGGAATGGTATTTGCATATGAGGGGAAAAAAAAAACCCAGAATCAAGATTCCTATCTTGTTTTCTGGTTTCTGTTAC
Source organism: Globicephala melas (assembly GCF_963455315.2). Taxonomy (NCBI): domain Eukaryota; kingdom Metazoa; phylum Chordata; class Mammalia; order Artiodactyla; family Delphinidae; genus Globicephala; species Globicephala melas. The sequence continues at coordinate 47,509,045 of NC_083331.1, forward strand.
ATTAGTTCATAAAAGTTCACAGAATTTTAGATCTGGAAGGAAATTAGGTCCTTTGAAAATGAGGAAACAGAAACCTAGAGCTGAGATTACAAGGCCCTTGACTTGTCCAGGGGTAGACAAGGCTGCCTTCCTTCTTGCTGGTGTTAAGGGGGCAGAAAACAGCACAGGCTTTGAAATCAAGCGGAATGCACGGTCAAATGAGGCTCAGTCTCCAATCTGCGACTGGATCTCAGGCTAGAGAGTTAAGCTTTCTGAAACTCTGTTCCCCGTCTGTAAAATGGGAACACTGTTCCCACTGTGAAACTTAGAAATACACATGCCATGTGCCTGGCAAATGACAGGTGCTCAATAAAGGATACTGAATTCTATAGTTATGAAGTTCATTGTTTTTCTGTTTCTGCTAAGAAATATAAATAACATAAAGTTAAAAATAAATCCCATTTGGCTTTTTTTTTTTTTTTTTTTTTTTTGTGGTACGCGGGCCTCTCACTGCTGTGGCCTCTCCCGTTGCGGAGCACAGGCTCCGGACGCTCAGGCTCAGCAGCCATGGCTCATGGGCCCAGCCGCTCCGCGGCATGTGAGATCCTCCCGGACCGGGGCACGAACCCGTGTCCCCTGCATCGGCAGGCGGACTCTCAACCACTGCGCCACCAGGGAAGCCCCATTTGTTATTTTTAAGGAAGGAATTAAGATTTGCAGGTAAAATGGATGCCGATCCTGATCCTGATTTTTTCTAAGGTTTTAAGTATACAACTCCTTTATAGGCCAAGTAGACCAATCTATTCTATAATTTGTTTGATCCGTTTGGTCTTGTCAATTCAATCAAACAAGTGATCAGTATGTTAGTATCTGCCCTATGGAACTGTCTGGACTGAATTAATTCTCCTTTTCATTATGTGTAAACAAGACCAAGTGGGTCTTTTTTTTCATGCAATTATATAGTGGATTTCTTTGATGAAAATAATATTTGCTACAGCATATAGCATCTTCCATCCACCACACTTAGCTCTAAGAGTTTTATGGATCTGAACTCATTTAACTTCGACCCTAACTGTAGTTGCTGTAACCAACCCCACTTCACCCAGAGTTAGTATGTGGTGGATGGAGGGGGGATTTCAACCCAGGGAGTCGACAGTCCTAACCACTACCCTACAATGCCTCTCAACACCTTAAATCACTGCTTTCGTAAACCAAGATATCCAGTCAGAACTGGCCAAGCAGACTGACAGAATATGAGCTAGTACTCACAGGACAAACACTGTGTTAACCCAGAGGCTAGCCCCTCTCCTCTAGAAATCAAATGTAAATGAAGTTAAAAATACCTTATAGGGCTTCCCTGGTGGCGCAGTGGTTGAGAGTCCGCCTGCCGATGCAGGGGACGCGAGTTCGTGCCCCGGTCCGGGAAGATGCCACATGCCGCGGGGCGGCTGGGCCCGTGAGCCATGGCCGCTAAGCCTGAGCGTCCGGAGCCTGTGCTCCGCAACGGGAGAGGCCACAACAGTGAGAGGCCCGCGTACCGCAAAAAAAAATAAAAAAAATACCCTATAATTAAAATGTACTTTACTGGAAGTAAAAAGTTCAAGGTCTAAGGATAATACTCTATGTGGCTGAGTTTATATTTCTATGTAGGGACAACGTTTATCTTCCTGGTTCTGGTTACCTTTTCCTCAGTTTCTTTTGTAGACGCCTTCCTTTACCTGTCACATAAATGAGGGGTCCCCAACCCCCAACCAGTACTGGTCCGTGGCCTGTTAGGAACCAGGCCACACAGCGGGAGGTGCGTGGTGGGAGAGCGAGCAAAGCTTCCTCTGTATTTAGAGCCGCTCCCCATCCCTCGCATTACTGCCTGAGCCCCGCCTCCTGTCGGCATTATGGTGAGTTGTGTAATTATTTCATTATATATTACAATGTAATAATAATAGAAATAAAGTGCACAATAAGTGTAATGTGCTTGAATCATCCCCAAAACATCCCCCGCCCTGGTCCGTGGAAAAATTATCTTCCTCGAAACCAGTCCCTGGTGCCAAAAAGGCTGGGGACGCTGACATAAATATTTACTGAGATTTGGGCTTTGACATCTTCTCACTTGCATAGGTTCTCCTTGGTTTCCACAGCTTCTACCACAACTTATAAGGGAAAGATTCCCAAGTGTCTACACCTCCGTCTCTCTCCCAAGCACCATGGAAGGGGAAACAACATTTCCAGTTGGCAGCCCGAAAGCAACCCCATGTGACCAAAACGTTATTCAGCATCTACCACTTAGATGAGACATGTTCCTCCTTCTATTTTGATATCTGGAAAAAAGACAAGCCCATCTACTCAGGTATCAAGTCATACATCTCTCCAGTTGGCGAGATTTCTTGGACTCTTTCCTATCGGTTATTTTCTACCTGCCCCAACCCGATTATTACATTTGCCAGTTCTGCCTTCCAAATGTCCCCTCCAGTTCATCTCCATGAAGATGGTCTGCCTCTTTTTAGAGTTTCACCACCTTTCACCAATACCAACATCTACTGCTCTGTTTTCCTGTCTTATGTCCTGCTACCTCCAGTTTAATTATTAATGCTCCTGTTAGAAAGCCAGTCTTCTCACTGGCTTTCTAACAAAGCAAAACTTTAGTCGACTTTCAAGAAAGACTGGGAATTCCCTGGTGGTCCAGTGGTTAGGACTCCATGCTTCCACTGCAGGGGTCCCAGGTTTGATCCCCGGTCAGGGAACTAAGATCCCGCAAGTCACACAGCATGGCCGAAAAAAACCAAAAAACAAACAAAAAAAGATCAGTTCACATTATGATGAAAATCCTTAAAAATAGGCCATTTACCAATCACTAGCTATCTTGATACTTCCAAGTACCTTAATGACCAACTCTAAACAGGTAGGAACCGCTAGCTAGACCTGCATGGAGTGTGGCCCTAGTGGGAGAGACTGGCAGGTTATTAGCAAACTTGTCTGAGACCAGGTGTAATGACAGCAGCACAGGTCCTAGAGAAACCGGAGTCTGCATCACAGCTCCACTCCTTCCTTGTTCATTCCATGACAGTGGACAAGTGCTCTAACCTTCCAGGGGATTTACAGATGTGATTAAAATATGTAAAGCACTAGCAGAGCGGGGCACTGTGCCTGGGACCTGGCAGGTCCTCAGGAAATATCAGTTCTCTCTCACTGCTGGTCTCCATGTCTGTTCACAGCATTCCTTCCTCCTAACCATGCACCCCAGATGTCTTCAAAGTCTCCCCTTCCCCTGCCCTCACGTCCAAGCAGATGCCATGCCCTCCTGTCTCTACTGCTCCACTGTTTCCCACATGCTTTCCTCTCTGCTCACTGTGCTGCTGCAACAAGGAAACGTCCAAGTGTTCCAGGGTCACGGAGGAAAAAATTCTACCTGCCCAGGGAAGGAGGGTGGTCAGAGAGCTTCACAGACAAGGTGACACTGAGGCAGTTTCCAAAAGTAAATAGGAGTTTACCAACTCAAGAAGTAAGAATGGAGGTGCCCAGGCAGGCCATTTCAGGTAGGTGCAAGAACATACAAGTGAACTCTATACAGCTGGGCATGTCTGGAGGCTGCTTCATTTGCGTGGGTGGGGAATGGGGGAAATTGGGACGGGGTCAGCAAATGAGGTTTGACGGATGAAAAGGAGTCAGATGAGAAGGGCCTTGCATGCCCAGCTTAGAAACGTGTCCCCAAATTCTCTGGCCATAACAGACAATGCCCATGGTGTTCTTTTGTTATTCTGCTTGTATCTTTATTATATGACTTTGTAGACCTGGCCTTCGTTGTGACTGTTCAATGCATCTTACCTAGTACACTTATGGAGAAGTTCATTGAAGATGGGGGTTCTGCCTCTTTCTGCCTTTTTCAAGAAAAATCTATAGTGCCTTAGACATGGAAAATGCTCAATAAATATCTGTCTTGTTGAATCTGTCTATGAATAGGTCCTTTCAAATAAAAGACTACGTTTTACTAAGTATTTAAAATACGTTCCTAAAAAGATTATTTATACTATCATTATAAAAATGATGACAAAGGGCTGATAAAATAATACTTTTACTCCAACTTTTTCTGCATTATATAAATATTAAATTGGTCGAGTCTGAAGTAAAGAGATTATATAATTACAGCTGATTGTGACGATACATTAAATTATCCAAACTTTTTTGCCTTGAACCTACTGCTCATATTAATAACATATATCCACATCAATATCCAGGCATACACAATTTCAATTCAACAAATAATGATTGGGTCCTTACAATGTGTTAGTCACTGTATTCACTGGGGATATAACAATGAGGCCCCCTGTGGTAATTATGCAACAACTTGCTATATTTATGTTCAAAGTTAAAAAAATAGGAAACCTGAGATACACTGAGTTAAGTAGCTTGTCTAAGCTCACAAGCCAGTTAGGGGCCACAGGCAAATTTCTGTCGCCTGACTTCAAATTTAGTGCTATTTCTATGATAGTTTCCTATTTCTTCACAGTTACCAATATGGAGCGTATCTGTGAGCTCTCTGGCCAAGATCCGCAAACAGCTTATTTGCAGAGGATTTTTACCTGAAAAACGTCAGTTTGTTCTTCAGTGATTCATTATCCTGGCATCGCTAAGCCCTATGCTTTATCTAACAATGAATCTAGACAGAGGGTCTGACGTGGAGCTTTATATGGAACGAGTTATTTAATTAATGAAGATAGATGTGAAAGTATAAGTAGCACCCCATCGCCTGAAGGTAAGATCTAGCAACCCCAAGACTTGTGAACAAAAGGCCACCAAGATGCACAGCTGTCACATAGCTCATGATTTTCTTTGTAGGATATCATCAAATCATTTCAGAATCTCATCCAATAAAATAAGATGTCAAATTAGAAGCAAGAAATATAGGAATAGCAATGAGAAGTAATGAGACAAGAAAGAAAGTGAAAAAGCATGGAATCCACAAGCATTTGGGACTGGGGTGTATGTGTGTGCGCGCGCGCACGCATAGTCATTATCTGATGTTAATTATAGCACATGATATTAGTTACAAAGTCTTCATTCCTCAAGGGAAGGGCTAAATAATACATCATCTCTTTCATTTGTAAAGGTAGGGAAGGACATATTTTAGAGACGTTTAAATAAAAATTGGTTAAAATTTTTAAAGCATCCATGAGTTAACTTCCTTGATGTGTAAAATTCAGACATGAATTATTTTTGCTAAAGCCAGACATAAGAAACGTGGCTGCTCTATATTTACTAACTTTTAGAACTTTGGTGTATTGTTTTCATATGAATTCAAGTGATTATTAGACAAGATTGGCTAAATGAGCCTCAGATTTATTAGAGAGCAGGATACCAAGTTGAAATTTTCAAATTCAGATTCATCTGAAACAACATTTTTATAGGTCAAAACTACTTATTTAAAAATCTGGTTTTAAATCTTTATCTTGCCGTTTTCCTTGTTCATCATTAAATTATAATATTCTGCAGAGCAGTGATCATCACGCCCTGTCAAACGTACCACTAGAGGGTTCTAGCTGACTCTTCCTTGGACCCTCTTAGACTAGACCCAACATCTGGTTGTAGTGCGCCATCTAGTGGTTGTAAGAATCACTGGTGCCTGAGCGTTATTGGCTTGAACTGCATTTTAGAAAACACAATGGCATACATTTTTAGAAAGTAATAAGAATTCTAAACAGCAATATCAAACTCATAAAACCATTTTTTCTAAAATTCATATTTAGATCACTTAATAAGTAATGAAATTCTTAAAGTGAGGGAAACTCATTGTATTAATACATAGTAGTTATGTTTAGCACAGATTTAAATGACCTTTAATTTCAGTACACTGCATATTCATTTAAATACACTGCACACTGCTTCATGCAGAGGAAACATACAATTTAGACCAGTGAGTAGGAACAACGTACCTGCTGACAAAGGGGCGGATGTGATGACCGAGATATATTTTTTTCCTTCTATTGAAAGTGACTTAAACAACTTACTACAGACAGGTGTTAGTAGGCGTTTAAAAATATTTGGTCAAACCTGTATGTTATTATCTAAACTGCATATTTATGAAACGATAGTTAATTATTTTTAAAAGGTACTCTTCAGCATGTCTTTTTTTTTTTTACTCTAAATTCCTTGTTAATATATAGGAAATGATCCTCTTTCACGCTCCTACAAATATGTTTAATTTACTGTACGTATAAGTCCTAAACAGATGACTGATCATGTACTAATAAAGCACAAAAGATCAAGTGTTAAAGGTAGAATTAACGTGACTTTCTCAAAGAAAGTGTCTTCTTGTCCCTTGCTCACCTCCCATCGCGTGTATAGTTCTCGTAAGTCATCTGTTATAATCCCAAACTTCACATTCATTATTACTGGTCACACACAAATAACTTACGCAATATGCCTGAAGCAAAGGTAAGGCTAAGAAGATATTTATTAAAATCAAACAAGTCAACCCGAATCCCTATAGAACTAGTGTTGATTTTACTTTGAACCCGAAGTTATGAAATCTTGCGTGTAATTATAAATCAGAAACCAGTATGGGCTCACTTTGAACCAGTGACAGCAAATCAAGCAAATTTCATTCTTTCTTTTTGAAAGTACTGTTATTTGACTGGTAGTTTAGGAGACTCTGCCTTGAGCAGAGTAAGTATTTCTCTGCTAAGTGGATGGATGAATTTGGCATATCTGGGTTTGGAGCAGGAATTTCACAAGGACTTTCGGATGCAGCTGTGAGATCAAGAAACATGGATTGGAGTAGGACAACTAAGTGGATTCTTAGCTATAAGTAAATAAATTAAGAACCACTTGGATGGAAGTCTCCAACATCACATCTCAGGGCTTTTTCCTTGAACCTGTTCTACTTAGTACTTGGAAAAATGGAGAAGCTGAAGGAGAAAGCTAAAAAAGTAAAAGCAAGGTGGGCAGGGAGCGCTCCAAAATCTTTTCAATTTATTAGAATAATGAGCCCAAGTCAATAAAATGGATGCAGTATAATTATTTCCCAGACTTGAAAGGGTATGTGCAGCCCCCATAGTAATGACTCTGTCCTATATCTCCCACAAGAGGTCACCCAGCCTGGGGCAAAACACCTCAGTGATGGGAAACCCACTATTCCCAAGGGAGCCATCATCTGAGGGACAGGTTCAATAACAAATACAACACTGTGCGTTTAAGTTGAAAAGAAATCCGTTATAGGTACAGGGGATGGGAAGATCCAGTTTTCAGCAGTTTTTGATTTAGATGACCTAACAGAGTCAACTGCTGAAAGACTTATCATCATCTTTATGTCTATTAAGAGACGTCCATTAACAAGAGCTCTTCCCTCAATTTGTGGTGCGAAAACGTTAAAAGATACTGTGATATGTTGGCATATAGGAAAACGTGGCTGAGAGAACAGCGGGTGTCTAGTTTGGAGAGATGAAGATACCAGCCGTTCATGACAGTGCTGAGAAGAGCACCAGGGTGCCGGAAGTGAAATTTACACTGTGATGGCTCGAGCGATTCCCTTGGACAACGAGACAACGGGAGCCAAACAACGCCATCCGAGACAATTCAATGCTGTAAGAGACGAGGACTCCGCCCTCAGAAATGTCACCCAACTTGTCTTGCACAAGAAAAAGCTCTCTGTCACGCGAGGCATTTAAGGAGAGATGGGAAATAATACTTGACCGGGAGTCACACTCATACCAAGGAGGTAATGACACTGGTTATTGTGTGGATCAAATGAAAGAAAAAATATGTTAAGTGTGCAGAATACTGCATAGTATAGGGACTGGGTCTCTGTGAAAGATGACACCCAAGGATCCCTCTAACTAGGAAACCAACTAGACTTGGTGACATATAAGGTCCATGCGGACCCTAGGAGTCGATGATTTCATCTTATTAATAAGCCAAACTAATTACTTCTGCTTCAGCATTAAAGGTTTATATTGCTTTGAATTATAATGCACACATCATATCTCCCCCACTTTCACAATCTATATTAAAACCTATAAGATGCAATCCTATCATGCCATAACATTCAATCCTTTAATAGTACCTCATTAAAACTTTTCCTCTCTTTCACTGTTCATCACTTGCATAAATGAAATAGAGGGTACCTACGTGAAAATGGGGATAATAAGTATTTTGGAAAGTTCAAGGAAAACAGAAGTAACTCAAAATATACAAGGATTCACTGAAGGAAGGTCATTCTTTTTTTCCTTTAACTGAAATGCTCCCATAAGAAGTCAGTAATATGAGCTGATCATACTTAGTCCTCTGATTTGTGTTCACTGTCTACTGATAGATGAAACATGCTTATTCAACTTTCATGTCTCTATATGCATTCTTGGCCTTAATGAGAAAATCGAAGACACAGTATTCTATATAAAATAGATAACCAACAAGGACCTACTATATAGCAAGGGAACTATACTCAATATTTTGTAATAACCTTTAAGGGAAAAGAATCTGAAAAAAAAAGGTATATGTGTATGTCAAACAGAATCACTTTGCTGTACACCTGAAACTAACACAACATTATAAATCAACTAACTTCAATAAAAACTTAACTTGAATATTAAATGACTTAATTTTTCAGATCCAAAAAAAAAAAAAAGAAAGAAAGAAAACTGAATCAAAAATAATGCCGACGCAACGGGAGAGGCCACAACAGTGAGAGGCCCGCGTACCGAAAAAAAAAAAAAAAGAAATAGTGCCGAAGAAATAGATGAAAACCTCTCCTGGGAAAGCTCTGGATCAATGGAGAGGAAAGAATTTGGAATTATGTAGAAAAGGGATAAGGACTGGGGATAGGGAGGAAAGATGGAAGCGACAGTTTTCACACTGCGTTGAATTCCCTTAGAAACAGTAATAGTATTAATGTATTATATAAGCAGAGGTAAACTTCAGATTCTATAAAGCTTTTCTGACTTCAGGCAAGCATCCCATGCTATAACTGCATCACACACACAAAAAGATGTCCCATCTTAACGATCAGAGTCATGAAAGTCTCTGTAAAGCAGCTTTCAAATAATCTGATATAAGCACATGACTCAATAAATGGCAAAGAATGACGATTTCAATGATTTTGCTGCCTCAGCTGAGAAACAGTTTATACAGTGTGGTCATCTCAATGTATCTGAGGTGGGAGCACGATTTACGCAGCCCCACAGGAGTCTGTTACACGTGAAGCTCCCAGATAGAGGCAGGTGCTGGAGGCTGACTCCTGTCGAGGGTAGTTACTGGCTCTATAGCACGTTGCTACCAGGAATGAGTGTGAATGAATTTCTCTCTTCTCTCTGCTTCTTTGAGGTTCACACATTCCAGTCACCAGTCACTTTTCTGACCAAAAAGTTCTGTAATTGGGGGTCTCTCCTTCCACCTTTGGTCTCTTCCCAGAGCCCCCCATTGATGGTACCCAATGGGATCCAGAAGCCAAGGAAGCCAGGGGATGCCAGGTGAGGGACACACAGGGTAGAGGATTGATGGGGTGGGTAGGGAGCTAAGTGAAGAGTCACTGGCTTCTTTCCTGGGTAGGTGCATGGGTGAATGGATGGTGACAAAGTCAGCGGATCACTTGTGATCTCAATTTCCTTCTTTGCAAACTGTGAATACGAAAAATCCTCTCCTTATACAAAAAAATACCAGTGAGAATCAAATGGAATCATGTGGAAGTATTGCTTTAAACTCCCCACAGTGCTATGTATATGTTAATCTTATTTCATTTTTGGGGGGGGGTTATCTGTTTGGTTATTTGGGGGATGAGATCAAGGGGAGAAAAACATGATCTAAGTGGTGGTGAAAACGATAACTTTAAGAGAATGATTTTGTTCAGCTTGTTTGGTTGGTATGTTATGTGGACATTTTAAAACCTAATAACTAGACAACGATTAAGTGGCAACGCTGATTATGAAAAAGACTAGACCACCGTGTTCGTACTATTATTTTAAAAGTCCTTAAGACACAAAAGAAATACTTCTTTGCTTGCGAAACTTCACGAAGACTTAGGCCTTTTTTCAACTGAGAGAGGGAATGTACTCCACTCGGAAAGGAACATATGATGCACATGTGAGGGGTGAGCACAGAACATTCCAGCACACTCATGGCTCCAAAGCCAAGCAGCTGGCCCTTTCTGGACTCTCAGCGACCCTCAGGTGAGACGCCCTGCAGAGCTGTACCTGTATGTGTCCTTCGATGAGCCTTCAGGTGAGAACTTTTTGTGTACACTTTGTTGCATCCCTCAAAATCACATCTGTGGATACGCCGTTTTCTGGAGTCTGGGGATTCAGACCTTCTCTGGCGTCTTGTGCTCTCAATACTAAATGGTGAGATTGAACTGGAAAAAGAAAAAGATTTAAATGGTGAGCAATACAGCACTCTGTTTGGTTCCATTGCCATGACACCTGAGGCTCATAGCCTGCAGCTTCATACAGACTCAAGGTCCCATGTCCACATTTCCCGCTGTCATCTTCTGGGACACATTTCATTTCTTAATCTTGAAGGCAGGCAGCTAGACCTATTTTTGAGGAAACACTCTTAGGGAGAGAAAGACATGCTTAAAATAACAACAAAATGACAAGAACAAAAACTAAATGAAAGCAGTGGTGAGTGAGTAGATCCCCATCATCAAAAGAAATAATCTGGTGGTGTTAAAACTATCCCTCAAAGTTTTGAACTTGTGAAGACACTTACAGAGCATATTTTAGGAAGACCTGCCATAGACAAATGACAAAATGAATGCATTTAATAAGTAACACGAGGGTCTGAATTGCATGTGACAACATATACAATCGTGTAAAATCACAACGTAATTTCAAAACAAGTAAGGTCGGGTTGAAAGAAATGACATCAGTACATCAGTAACATGACTCATGACAAGCTATTTCAGCTCTGTAAAATGCACCTGACATTTGACTTTTCTCGTTGGTGGTTTTTCACGGTGAGGAATAAAGTTCACTGTATTGAAAGATTAGCTGTACCACATTATGAAAAAAAGTTTTAACCATGAAATTTGGCCCTGACTTTTACATTGTTTAACCTTAATGCCACAGTAGAAAAACAGGATTAGTTTGTAATGTCAGGTAACTGATTAACATGTACTTCTTCCAACCTTAATGTCTTTTGATTGAAATAGAAATGAAGAGCATGACTCATCTTCTTTAGTTATTCATGAAGTTCTTGAAAATTACAGTGAAATACACTACAAAAAAGAAATCACCCATATTCCTACTATAAAAAATTTACCACTATTAATACTTTGACATTACTTTCTTCCAGGTTTTCCATGCTTTGATGCTTTTTTAAATTCCTTTCTATTAATAAATCAATCCTTGAAAAACCTGAACTCAACAGATAAAGATACCCCTCCCCCCTTCTATCATTATCCTGGTCCCTTCTCCTCTCAGGGAAAACCTCTATCATCAGCTTTCTTTAAATTCTTCCAATTCTTTTAAATCATGCTTACTGATATATATCTGCATTCATGGAAACTCATTATATTGTTTGGTGTTTTTTAAGAGACAAATAAATAATATGCTGTTCACATCATTCTGCAAAGTGTTCTACACTTGACTTTTGTTCACTTGACATGGAGGATCTGAGATCTGTTCATATGGATACACTGTATTGTTTATTTGAAATGCGATATACCACAGTTCATTGATTCTAAGATGAATATTTTAATATTTTAATGTCTCTAAAAGCAGGATGCTTCTGACATTTGACAGCTTGTCATAGGTTGACAGACTTTTTTTTCTTTCTTAGTGGTATATAAAGTAATGGTGTATTTTACAATAGATGGTGTTTTAACCTAGATCAGGAGTTGGTAAATTGTTTCTGTAAAGGGCTAGATAGTGAATATTTTATTTTGACTGAGAGTCATACAGTCTATGTTGTAACAAATCAACCCCGCAATTGTAGCATGAAAGTAACTATAGATAAATATATAAACAAATGAGTATGGCTATGTTCTGATAAAACTTTATTTACAAAACAAATAGTGGGCTGTAATTGATCCACGGGCTGTAGTTGCTTGATACTTGACTCAGATGAAATATGGGAGTAGTCCAAAGAATATCATCTCAGCATTTTAAAATCCATTTCCTAGGTGATGGACATATAAATTATTTCTAATATTTCACTATAACATTGCTCCAGTGAACTTGTTTTGAATGTCTCCTTCCATGTACTTGCCTTTTAGGTTTTCAGTGCATCTTTTCACTTGTACAAATAACAGATTCAGTAGCCAAAGCTTCATATTATTAGATAAGATCAAATATAAATGATGTTTATCTACTAGTATCTTAAACAGTTTTGTGCAAGGTTTCTAGTAGTTGAAGGAAAGAACATATGGGAGAGCTAAGCCATTTTTTCAGCCTTCTTATCACTCAATACGGATTTGTGATTTTCCACACCATTGACTCAGTTGTAGGGATTGGAGCCTATTGTGAAAAGAGTCAAAATAGTGTGACAGGTGTGCCCATGAGAGAACAGCTTTAGTCACTCCCAACAAGGTATGTGCTGGCATAGGCTGTGATTTTTGCAAATAATTAAGACTGTGTGTGTGTGTGATAAGAGGGCAACAGTCATTCACTTCTTGAATATCTAGTCATAAAAACAAATATGGATCTTGTCACTGGGGGCCCTCAAAAATAGAAACTTTCACGTTGTGGTATGTTTGACATCTTTCAAATTGAGAATATGATATGGTATTTCTTCCCTTCAAATTATAACTTAAAGTCTATAATAAGAACCCTCTGTTTTGTACAATAATTTCTACACACTAGTATGCAGAAGTCTAAATGTAACTAAGCATAATAACACACACATATTGTTTGCCCATAGTTGACTTTAGCTATTTATCTTGCTATGTATACATGTATACAGAGAAAAGTGAAAAATAAATCTGAAATAAAAAACTGAGTAACTACTAAGTAGGTCTTTAAGGGACTGAAGTAATGCTGCTATATAGTCAATCAACTACTGAACTATATGGCAGGCAGAGAAGGGGAAGCAAGGGCTATAGAATGGTATAAAATTACTGCACTCAGATTTCTGAATTTACATTAAATGAAGACAGGTTAGGTGGACAGCCTTAATGTTCTACAAAACTTCATACCCTGGTTTTCCTCAATTTAAAGTGAAATATTTTTGGACACTATGAAGAACAACCACCTAAAGGTATATGTGTAAAGATGATGATGACGATAAAAATAATTTTTAAAAAGGTATGTGCAATGAATAGCTGGACCCAGCAAAAACTAGCTTTAACATGATATTCAGTGGGTAAAATTTTCCCTGGTTCCCCTTTTTAAATGGTAGAGACAACCTCAGAAGACATCAAAGAACCTTAGGCTAGCCTGTACCTTTCAGAACTTATTTGATCTCTTTGTGGAAAGGCAGGAAGGTAAGTGGGGCTGAAGTGAAAAAGAATGAAAAGTGCAGAAGAGTTTAAAGAACACAGGAAGAGGAGAGGACAACCCAACTCCACAGAGGACTGCTGCTGTACTGGGGCCCACGGCATGATCCTACAGTTAGGGGGCACTGTAGGTGGAAGACAATTGTGGGTTGGGTGTTTGGCCACGCCAAGTCCATGGCAGAAAATCTGATAGTCACGGTGCTGGTACCAAGTATTTTTGTGTCTCTGGAGCCTAGAACATTGTGGGCATATAAGAAATGTTTGCTAAATAGAATGAACGAATAGATGGATGAATGGAAGAGTGTATTAAGTCAGGTATTCCTAATTTTTAATTTAATATAATCAACTAATTAATGAATCTTTAATTGGTTAATTAATCCTTACCAGGATCCTTTGACTGCAAATCTTCCAATAATGGTCACTCAATTCCTCACTCTTACTCTCATTTCCCTAAATTTCATGTTTTAAATGCTATAGTATACAAAGTGGCTACTGAATATCTGGGATTCTGGGTAACCATTAAAACCACATGTACATATAAGTGCCTTGGTTCTTTGCTCTAAGTTCAAGAGAATGGCATTCTAAAGCACGGCTTACAATTAAAATTCTCAGTGGGAGACTGCTGAGATCCCTCTGAACACGTATAAGATGCTGGTGAATGAAAGAAAAAGCTTCCCTTTGATCCTAGGTAAGCATCTAGGTGAGTGCAAAAGGGTGAAGGAATGATTCTAACTCATCCTGTCCCGTCTCACCCTGGGGCTCAAAAGCACGGTATTTGGTAACAGAACAGCTATAATTACATGTTGGGTGTTTCTATCCTGCCCTTCCTATGCTTTCTGAAAGCCATGTGCCCTTCGTTTCCAAAGCACTTCAGGTATCCTCAAATGCACACACACTGACTTGTGTGCTTCGAAAGTTGGTCTTGTTCTGAAGAATGGAAATGCGCAAGAAACTACTGCCTATGCCAGCAGAGGATTCTTCCAATAATCCTTGGTAATAAGCACGGTATGATGAAAATGGTCAGGGTAAAAGAGTTGCTAGTATGTTCCCAGACACTGCACTAATAAACATATCCGTGCAGTTCAAAAGAACAATAACTAAAGGCCCACTTCCTTCCCCAGAAGGTTCCACCATTTAGAAAAGTGAACGAATGCCTGAGGGGGCCTCACGGGCACTGCATGGTGATAATTAGACGTAGAGAAAACAAATGAGTGCATCACGCCTTCAGTTACACAACAGTCCCACTTGGAATGGCAAGTTAAATTAGAATTAAACCCAGAGAGGCTCGAAAAGTCATATCCGGGAACAGCTCTATTTAAATAGAAGGCACCACACCGCTGCCATGAAAGAAATGAAGGTTAACTGTAATCAACATGTAATAAAAGGCCATTTGTCACGTGTGACCTGAGTGTGACGAGACACCCTTCACTGAAATTGGAGTTTCTATAGGAGTTAGAAAAAAGAAGCCAGGACATTCGTTTAAGGCTGGGAAGGGAGGACACACACATCCAAAATTTTAAAACAAGAGCAGAAAACAGAGGGATAGAAGGTGCTTCAGCAAATTCACATATATCATCTCAACAGAACGCCAAGGAGTATGGCTGAGGATAACCACGACGGCTGACATTTACAGAATGCTTACCACGTTCCAGGCACTGCTCTAAATGCCTTACGCTTTTTCTTAAGCTTCAAAGCAACTCTCTGTACTATTATTAGTACCTCTAGTTTACAGATGAGGAAACTGAGGCAAAGAGAGAGGTTAAGACCGAGGCCAAAACAAAGTTGGTGACCACACCAGAATTTGAACCCAAGTGGTTGATTGACTCCAGAACCCAATCCTAGTTAATATGTTCTACTGACTCAGGTAAACAGGAATATAAACCAGCATATAACACACTGTGAAAAAGCAACAAAATAATCTGTATCATTTAAATTTCCCCTCTAATCCTATTATAGAAAACAACAGCACATAAAAGCATTCTTAAACGTAGTCTGCTATAATGTACTTTTCTCTTGAGAATTTTAAGGTAAACTGTTTTATTTGTAGAAGTACTCAGTATTACTTACTATTAATCTACCTTAAAAAATACTGTCTTCAGGTTGTTGTAAAATACATATTTCTTTCCAGGGATATGTTTTTCGAAGACTGAGTTTGGCAGTGGTATGCAATTAACTCTTCCTTGACCATCAAGACCACAGAACTAGTTCCTTCCCTGTCATTTTAGTTTATTTACAATTGTACCAAAAAGCATTTAGAGTTGGTTGCATGACACAGTTACCTTAAGGGAAGGGGGAACATTCAGTTTTAAGAGTATATTTTGTACTGTTTTCCAAAGTTTGCTTTAAAATCATTTTCAACAGGAGATAAATATCACCTATGGGAATTCTGAATCAGCTTCTGCCACAGAAGAGACGGAAGCAAGAACTACTTCCTTGTTAGTAAATCAAACACCACACAGAGAATGAAATATCGAGGCCACACCATCAAAAAATCTAGAAACAATAAATGCTGGAGAGGGTGTGGAGAAAAGGGAACCTTCCTGCACTGGTGGTGGGAAGGTAAATTGATACAACCACTATGGAGAACAGTATGGAGGTTCCTTAAAAAACTAAAAATAGAACTACCATACGACCAAGCAATCCCACTACTGGGCATATACCCTGAGAAAACCATAATTCAAAAAGACACATGCACCCCAATGTTCATTGCGGCACTATTTACAATAGCCAGGACATGGAAGCAACCTAAATGTCCGTCGACAGATGAATGGATAAAGAAGATGTGGCATATATATACAATGGAATATTACTCAGCCATAAAAAGGAATGAAATTGAGTTATTTGTAATGAGGTGGATGGACCTAGAGTCTGTCATACAGAGTGAAGTAAGTCAGAAAGAGAAAAACAAATACCGTATGCTAATGCATATATATGGCATCTAAAAAAAGGGTACTGATGAACCTAGTGGCAGGGCAGAAATAAAGACGCAGACGTAGAGAACGGACTTGAGAACACAGCGGGGGACGGGGAAGCTGGGATGAAGTGAGAGAGTAGCATTGACATATATACACTTCCAAATTAAAATGGATGGCTAGTGGGAACCTGCTGCATAGCACAGGGAGGTCAGCTCAGTGCTCTGTGACCACCTAGAGGGGTGGGATAGGGAGGGTGGGAGGGAGGCTCAAGAGGGAGGGGATATGGGGATATATGTATACATATAGCTGATTCACTTTGTTGTACAGCAGAAACTAACACAACATTGTAAAGCAGTTATACTCCAATAAATATACAAAAAAAAATATCGAAGTCACATGCCAAAAAAAGAATTGATGAGAATTTCAGTTAAACCGGAGTTACATAAATCTTAGTAATTGAGATTCTATTCACGTGGACAAGCCAGACATTTGTGGGTTTTTTGCAGGCTTTCTCTTAGCCAGCAGATGGCTCTCAGAAGCAGGAATCTTTATACTTCTCTTCCATACTGTCACAGGCTCTATCTAGCTTCTATCAAACCATGTCAGTGCCTTTTCTATGACATGAATTGGGGAAAAGGCGTTAGATGCATTCACCCTCCAGTCTCCAGAAGCTACATTCCAAGGCAGCACAGATTCACTGATTCACAGATTCACCTCTTTCATTCCAGCCCATAGTTTCCTACAGAAAACTACTTTCGAGCAGACTTGAAATTGTAAGATTAGTAGTTGCCAATCTCTCCAGAAGCTGTGACTAAAACATTATACACCACTTTACATTGAAATCTGGATTCAATAAAAATAAATCCATTTCACAAAATGTGTAAATCAAGAGTAATACATTTGCTGAAACATGTCCCAAAGCTCAATCCTGGCATACATTCCACTAGAATTTGACACTTTTTCATATGAACAGAATGTGTCAAAGTGTATTTCTAATTATTATTCTAATATATGAAATCTCCTACTAATTAAAATATAATGGGTTTACCAACGAAGTTTTTTTAGATGGGTCTGCAGATAGATTCATAGTATATCATGATTTTCCTTAAAAATAACAGCTGCTACTAAGTATTTTTCACTACTATCTAGGACCATTAAAATACTCAGAACTGTTACAGGCTCTGTTACAGATCTCAGAATCTCCTGATTCATCATATTTTAGCAAGTAAGTAAAATCATAAGCTGTGTAAGCAAAAAGTAAAATAGATAAACAGACAAAAATGAATCATTAATGGCATTTGCTGTGATTGCTTATACTATCAAACTTTCATGATGAATTGATATTACAAATTGAGAGAGGATTATTTGTTAACAAAAAAGATCCATTTCCGACATGCAATATCTATTCAAAACTTTCTTTTGGGGGAACACTGTAGGCATCGTAAAGACTTTTCCCCATAAAATCAGTTCATAATGCCGAATGGAACAAGGGTCCTGAAACAAGTGCGGATTTCTTTTTTTTCTTTTTCTTTTTTTTTTTTTGGCTGCACCTTGAGGCTTGTGGGATCTTAGTTCCCCAACCAGGGATCAAACCTTGGTCCACAGCAGTGAAAGCACGGAGTCCTAACCATTGGATGCGAGGGAATTCCCACAAGTGTGGATTTCTGAATTACACTGGACATGGAACAGAAGACATATAACTTACTGAAATATTCAGAAGAATGTTTCCACAGAATTTCTTCAGGAAACGTTGGGGTTTAAATTATGTTTCATGCCAGGAGATATAGCTTGATGGATCATTTAAACCTAAAAAAAAATACTTTCTAGGTCTGAACAGGATTAATTAATCAGAATGCCTTTAAGGCAGGCACTGTCCTCCTCAGGTTGGCACGAGCCCTACAACTCCCTGTTGCCTTATAAGGACAGCACTATGCATGTATCTTATTGGTGTGGCCCTTGAACCCATCTGATTTTGAGACCCTCTAGAATTGTGCTAAGTTAGAAAAATAAGTTCTCCTTATTTCATTAAAGATAAACTTTAAACTCCTCAAGAATGAAGATGTGGTCACATGCATGCCTCTCTAGAAGCTGGCATATCAGTAGGTGCTGGAAAGGGTGACGGGAAAGGGAGAGAGAAAGGAGCTTGGGAAACACAGTCTACCCCGTGAGGACGTTTCCAAGGGCACACACTGGAGTCTCACCATAACACTGCTCTAGGGCAGAATTTGATATAAACAGGTTAATTTTTCCATATCAGAAGGATCTTCTTATAAGGCAGATTCAGTCTTAAGGTAGTTGTTTGGATATACCCTAGGCAAGGACAGTATATAAAAAGATTCTGTGTCTTAAATATTAAAACATATATAAATTGTTCCAAATATACAGTTCTAATGAGATATTGTAAGGGAACCATAAATAAACTTTTTAAATGACCATCCACACAGCCTCCGTCTATTTTATGTTTGTCATTAACCAGGTCTATGTTCCACTAGAGATTTGTTTTATTAAAGAGCACTGAAATTATATCAGTTAACTATCTGGTACTTACATAAATTATTGAAATAGTTTTTTTTTTTTTTTTTGTGGTACGTGGACCTCTCACTGTTGTGGCCTCTCCCGTTGCGGAGCACAGGCTCCGGACGTGCAGGCTCAGCGGCCACGGCTCACGGGCCCAGCCGCTCGGCAGCATGTGGGATCTTCCCAGAGCGGGGCACGAACCCGTGTCCCCTGCATCGGCAGGCGGACTCTCAACCACTGCGCCACCAGGGAAGCCCCTGAAATAGTTTTTAATTGCTCATACAGGTATATATAAATAACAAGGCCAGATTGGTTCAAGATGGCGGAGTAGAAGGACATGCGCTCATTCCCTCCTGTGAGAACACTGGAATCACAACTAACTGCTGAACAATCATCAACAGGAAGACACTGCAACTCACCAAAAACAGATACCCAACATCCAAAGACAAAGGAGAAGCCACAGTGAGACGGTAGGAGGGGCGCAATCACAAAAAAATCAAGTCCCATAAGTGCTGGGTGGGTGACTCACAAACTGGAGAACACTTATACCACCTAAGTCCACTCACTGGACTGGTTCTGAGCCCCACATCAGGCTTCCCATCCTGGGAGTCCGGCAACAGGAGGAGGGATTCCTAAAGAATCAGACTTTGAAGGCTAGCGGGACTTTACTGCAGGACTTCGACAGGACTGGGGGTAACAGAGACTCCACTCTTGGAGGGCACACACAAAGTAGTGTGTGCATCGGGACCCAGGGGAAGGAGCAGTGACCCCAATGGAGACAGAACCAGACCTACCTGCTAGTGTTGGAGGGTCTCCTGCAGAGGCAGGGGGTGGCTGTGGCTCACCATGAGGACAAGGACACTGGCAGCAGAAGTTCTGGGAAGTATTCCTTGGCGTGAGCCCTCCCAGAGTCCGCCATCAGCCCCACGAAAGAGCCCGGGTAGGCTCCAGTGTTGGGTTGCCTCAGGCCAAACAACCAGCAGGGAGGGAACCCAGCCCCACCCATCAGCAGACAAGTGGATTAAAGTTTTACTGAGCTCTGCCCACCAGAGCAACAGCCAGCTCTACCCACCACCAGTCCCTCTCATCAGGAAGCTTGCACAAGCCTCTTAGATAGCGTCATCCACCAGAAGGCAGACAGCAGAAGCAAGAACTACAATCCTGCAGCCTGTGGAACTAAAACCACAATCACAGAAAGATAGACAAGATGAAAAGGCAGAGGGCTATGTACCAGATGAAGAAACAAGATAAAACCCCAGAAAAACAACTAAATGAAGCGGAGATAGGAAACCTTTCAGAAAAAGAATTCAGAATAATGATAGTGAAGATGATGCAGGACCAGAGAAAAAGAATGGAAGTGATCGAGAAGATGCAAGAAATGTTTAACAAACACCTAGAAGAATTAAAGAACAAACAAACAGAGATGAACAATACAATAACTGAAATGAAAAATACACTAGAAGGAATCAACAGCAGAATAACTGAGGCAGAAGAAGGGATAAGTGATCTGGAAGACAGAAAGGTGGAATTCACTGCCACAGAAAAGAATAAATAATGAAAAGAAACGAAGACAGCCTAAGAGACCTCTGGGACAACATTAAACACAACATTCGCATTATGGGGTTCCAGAAGGAGAAGAGAGAGAGGAAGGACCAGAGAAAATATTTGAAGAGATTATAGTTGAAAACTTCCCTAACATGGGAAAGGAAATAGCCACCCAAGTCCAGGAAGCGCAGAGAGTCCCAGGCATGATAAACCCAAGGAGAAACACGCTGAGACACACCGTAATCAAATTGACAAAAATTAAAGACAAAGAAAAATTATTGAAAGCAACAAGGGAAAAACAACAAATAACACACAAGGCAACTCCCATAAGGTTAACAGCTGATTTCTCAGCAGAAACTCTATAAGCCAGAAGGAAGTGGCATGATATATTTAAAGTGATGGAAGGGAAGAACCTACAACCAAGATTACTCTACCTGGCAAGGATCTCATTCAGATTCGATGGAGAAATCAAAACCTTTACAGACAAGCAAAAGCTAAGAGAATTCAGCACCACCAAACCAGCTCTACAACAAATGCTAAAGGAACTTCTCTAAGTGGGAAACATAAGAGAAGAAAAGGACCTACAAAAACAAATCCAAAACAATTAAGAAAATGGTAATAGGAACATACATATCGATAATTACCTTAAACGTGAATGGATTAAATGCACCAACCAAAAGACACAGGCTCACTGAATGGATACAAAAACAAGACCCATATATATGCTGTCTACAAGAGACCTACTTCAGACCCAGGGACACATACAGACTGAAAGTGAGGGGATGGAAAAAGATATCCCATGCAAATGGAAATCAAAAGAAAGCTGGAGTAGTAATATTCATGTCAGATAAAATAGACTTTAAAATAAAGAATGTTACAAGAGAAAAGGAAGGACACTACATAATGATCAAGGGATCAATCCAAGAAGACATAGCAATTGTATGTTATATGCATCCAACATAGGAGCACCTCAATACATAAGGGAAATGCTAACAGTTATAAAAGAGGAAATCGACAGTAACACAATAATAGTGGGGGACTTTAACACCTCACTTACATCAATGGACAGATCATCCAGACAGAAAATTAAGGAAACACAAGCTTTAAATGACACAATAGACCAGACAGATTTAATTGATATTTATAGGACATGCCATCCGAAAACAGCAGATTACACTTTCTTCTCAAGTGCACACGGAACATTCTCCAGGATAGATCACATCTTGGGTCACAAATCAAGCCTGAGTAATTTTAAGAAAACTGAAATCATATCAGGCATCTTTTCCCACCACAATGTTATGAGATTAGAAATAAATTACTGGCGAAAAAATAGCATAAAAACACAAACACATGGAGTCTAAAGAATACGTTATTAAACAACCAAGAGATCACTGAAGAAATCAAAGGAAATCAAAAAAATACCTAGAGACAAATGACAACAAAAACAGGACAATCCAAAACCTATGGGATGCAGCAAAGGCAGTTCTAAGAGGGAAGTTTACAGCAAAACAAGTCTACCTCAACAAACACGAAAAATCACAAATAAACAATCTAACCTTACATATAAAGGAACAAGACAAAGAGCAAACAAAACTCAAAGTTAATAGAAGGGAAAAAAATGATAAAGATCAGAGCAGAAACAAATGAAACAGAAACAAAGAAAACAATAGCAAAGATCAATAAAACTAAAAGCTGGTTCTTTGAGAAGATAAATGAAATTGATAAACCATTAGCCAGAATTATCAAGAAAAAGAGGGAGAGGACTCAATAAAATTAGAAACGAAAAAGGAGACGTTACAACAGACACCGCAGAATACAAAGCATCCTAAGAGACTGCTACAAGCAACTCTATGCCAATAAAATGGACAACCTGGAAGAAATGGACAAATTCTTAGAAAGGTATAACCTTCCAAGACTGAACCAGGAAGAAACAGAAAATATGAACAGACAAATCACCAGTAATGAAATTGAAATTGTGATTAAAAATCTTCCAATAAACAAAAGTCCAGGACCAGATGGCTTCACAGGTGAATTCTATCAAACATTTAGAGAAGAGCTAACACCCATCTATCTCAAACTCTTCCAAAAAATTGCAGAGGAAGGAACACTCTCAAACTCATTCTATGAGGCCACCATCACTCGGATACCAAAACCAGACAAAGGTACCACAAAAAAAGAAAATTACAGACCAATATCACTGATGAATATAGATGCAAAAATCCTCAGCAAAATAGTAGCAAACAGAATCAAACAACACATTAAAAGGATCATACACCATGATCAAGTGGGATTTATCCCAGGGATGCAAGGATTCTTCAGTATATGCAAATCAATCAGCGTGATATACCATATTAACAAATTGAAGAATAAAAACCACATGATCATCTCAATAGATGCAGAAAAAGGTTTTGACAAAATTCAACACCCATTTATGATAAAAAGCCCTCCAGAAAGTGGGCAAAGAGGGAACCTATATCAACATAATAAAGGCCATATACAACAAACCCACAGCAAACATCATTCTCAATGGTGAAAAACTGAAAGCATTTCCTCTAAGATCAGGAACAAGACAGGATGTCCACTCTCACCATTATTATTCAACATAGCTTTGGAAGTCCTACCCATGGCAATCAGAGAAGAAAAAGAAATAAAAGAAATACAAATTGGAAAAGAAGAAGTAAAACTGTCACTGTTTGCAGATGACTTGATACTATACATAGAGAATCCTAAAGATGCCACCAGAAAACTACTAGAGCTAATCAATGAATTTGGTAAATTTGCAGGATACAAAATTAATGCACAGAAATCTCTTGCATTCCTATACACTAATGTCGAAA
This sequence comes from Globicephala melas, assembly GCF_963455315.2. Taxonomy (NCBI): domain Eukaryota; kingdom Metazoa; phylum Chordata; class Mammalia; order Artiodactyla; family Delphinidae; genus Globicephala; species Globicephala melas. Next base: position 47,532,252 of record NC_083331.1, read on the forward strand.
AATGTGAAAGAGAAATTAAGAAACACTCCCATTTACCACTGCAACAAAAAGAATAAAATACCTAGAAATAAACCTACCTAGGAAGACAAAAGACCTGTATGCAGAAAACTATAAGACACTAATGAAAGAAATTGAAGATGATATAAACAGATGGAGAGATATACCATGTTCTTGGATTGGAAGAATCAATATTGTGAAAATGACTATACTACCCAAAGCAATCTACAGATTCAGTGCAATCCCTAACAAATTACCAATGGCATTTTTTACAGAATTAGAACAAAAAATCTTAAAATTTGTATGGAGACACAAGACCCTGAATAGCCAAAGCAGTCTTGAGGGAAAAAAAACTGAGCTGGAGGAATCAGACTCCCTGACTTCAGAATATACTACAAAGCTACAGTAATCAAGACAATATGGTACTGGCACAAAAACAGAAATATAGATCAATGGAACAGGATAGAAAGCCCAGAGATAAACCCACACACCTATGGTCAACTACGCTATGACAAAGGAGGCAAGGATATACAATGGAGAAAAGACAGTCTCTTCAATAAGTGGTGCTGGGAAAACTGAACAGCTACATGTAAAAGAATGAAATTAGAACACTCCCCAACACATACACAAAAATAAACTCAAAATGCATTAGAGACCTACATGGAAGACCGGACACTATAAAACTCTTAGAGGAAAACATAGAAAGAACACTCTTTGACATAAATCACAGCAAGATCTTTTTTGATCCACCTCCTAGGGTAATGGAAATAAAAACAAAAATAAACAAATGGGACCTAATGAAACTTAAAAGCTTTTGCAAAGCAAAGGAAAATACAAACAAGACGAAAAGACAACACTCAGAATGGGAGAAAATATTTGCAAATGAATCAACGGACAAATGATTAATCTCCAAAATATACAAATAGCTCATGCAGCTCAATATTACAGAAACAAACAACCCAATCCAAAATGGGCAGAAGACCTAAATAGACATTTCTCCAAAGAAGACATACAGATGGCTAAGAAGCACATGAAAAGCTGCTCAACAGCACTAATTATTAGAGAAATGCAAATCAAAACTACAGTGAGGTATCACCTCACGCCAGTTAGAACGGGCATCATCAGAAAATCTACAAACAATAACTACTGGAGACGGTGTGGAGAAAAGGGAACACTCTTGCACTGTTGGTGGGAATGTAAATTGATAACAGCCACTATGGAAAACAGTATGGAGGTTCCTTAAAAACTAAAAATAGAATTACCATATGACCCAGCAATCCTACTACTGGGCATATACCCAGAGAAAATCATAATTCAAAAAGACACATGCACCCCAATGTTCATTGTAGCACTATTTACAATAGCCAGGTCATTGAGGCAACCTAAATGCCCACTGACAGACGAATGGATAAAGAAGATATGGTACATATATACAATGGAATATTATTCAGCCATAAAAAGGAGCGAAATTGGGTCATTTGTAGAGACGTGGATGGATCTAGAGAGTGTCATGCTGAGTGAAGTAAGTCAGAAAGAGAAAAACAAATATCGTATATTAATGCATATATGTGGAATCTAGAAAAATGGTACAGATGAACCAGTTTGCAGGGCAGAAATAGAGACACAGATGTAGAGAACAAACGTATGGACACCAAGGGGGGAAAGTGGTGGAGGGGGTGTGTGGTGGGATGAATTGGGAGACTGGGATTGACATATATACACTAATATGTATAAAATGGATAACTAATAAGAATCTGCTGTATAAAAAAATGAATAAAATTCAAAACCAAAATGTATCATTAGCCATTCTTACCTAAAAGTGACTATTATCTGAAATAATTTGGTTACCATTCACTTGAATTTTTGGAAAAACATCTAAAATTAAAAAAGAAAAAAAATAACAAGGCCAAATAGAACTCATTAGTAATGTCCCACTTGAGTTTTTGTTGACCAGAATGGCTATCTGGCGCCACAAATAGGCATTTCTCCTACCATAAAATGTGGCTGTGGTTGAATTTTGGAGAAAACCAAAAACCTTCCCATCTAACGGAGGGAATATTTTACCTGTTTTTTATTTCCGTCTTGAAAACTCAACTTAATCTTTGAATACTTTGCGAAATTAATGTTGGAAAAGTTGGAAGGTATATTAATGTGACCCAAATTCATATTTGAAAGACATTTAGAAGATGAGGAAACCAAGGCTCAGAAAATCAATTAAACTAACCTATGCCAAGCCCATACAGCTAAACAGTAGCAGAGGTGGAACAAGACACTCTTTCCTGACCCCTCAAGCTAGGACTCTTTCACTCTCCAATGACATTGGAGAAAGAGAGAAAAAGCTATGTTATATTTTTTATTTGGTATGGAAGAAAATGTGCTTGGTAACACTGATGTATATATATATATATTTTCACCAGATAATTAGAAGTAAAATCCCCACCCTATTTACTTTTTTGCTTTGGCTACCAGGAAACTCAGCCACAATAGCCTAGGATCTGGTGTGTTTATTCTTCACTTTACTTATACAACTCCCAACCCAAAAGAATATAGTTTTAACTTTGTAAAGTCATTCTTTTTTTTTTTTTTTTTTTGCCGTACGCGGGCCTCACACTGTTGTGGCCCCTCCCGTTGCGGAGCACAGGCTCCGACGCGCAGGCTCAGTGGTCATGGCTCACGGGCCCAGCCGCTCCGCGGCATGTGGGATCTTCCCGGACCGGGGCACGAACCCGTGTCCCCTACATCGGCAGGCGGACTCTCAACCACTGCGCCACCAGGGAAGCCCTATAAAGTCATTCTTAAATGTATGTCTCATAAAGTTCTTTCTGAACTAGGCCAAGTACTCGTGGTACACAAGGAAAACAAAACAAAAAAACCCAGAACATGCTGATCTTAAAAATGGAGAAAAACATGTGAAATTTGAATCTGCAGACTTCTAAATTAAAGTTTTGTGATCAATAAGTTCATATTATTATCTTTAAGAAAAAAAACAAGAATCCTATTTTTTCTTGTGTTCCCTAGAGAAAAGCATAGACTGTAATCTGAAATCTATGCATGAATTATAGTTTATTATAATTTATTAGTTATGGTATCTTAGATTTAATCTTTTGGATTTTCAGATTCCCATATTTCAAATGCGGAGCTGTCAGGAAGATTAACCTAGAGTAATGCAGACCTGACTCAATGTCCAATATACCACCAACACTTCTTAGCCTTGGGCTCCTTCTTCCTTTTTTTGATTAATAATAACTTTATTAAGATATAATTCACATACCATAAAAATCACCCTATAAAGTGTACGATTCAGTAGCATTCATTATATTCACAATGTTGTGGAACCATCTTCTCTATCTAGTTTCAAAATATTTTCATCACCCCAAAAGGAAACTCCATACTCTTTAACCGTCATTCCACACACCCCCTCCTCCCAGCTCCTGGCAACTACTAATCCAACTCTCTGTCTCTATGGATTTGGCTAGTCTGGTTATTTAACAGAAGCAGAATCATACAATATGTGGCTTTTTGTGTCTGGCTTCATTTACTTAAGCATAAAGTCCTTAAGGTTTATCCACGCTGTAGCATGCATCAATACTTCATTCCTGTTTTCTTCCAGTTTTATTTAAATATAATTGACATACAGCGCTGTGTAAGTTTAAGGTGTACAGAATAATGATTTATGTACATCATGAAATGATTAATACTTCATTCTTTTTAATGGATGAATAATATTCCATTAAACAGATACATCACATTTTATTCATTAGTTGACAGACATTTGGGTTGATTCCACTTTTTGATTATTAAGAATAATGCTCCTATGAATATCTGTACAAGTTTTTGTGTGGACATATATTTTAAATTCTCTCAGGCATACACCTAGGAGTGGAATTACTAGATGATATGGTAATTCTATATTTAATATTTGAGGAATTTTCAAACTGTTCTTCAAAGTGGCTACACCATTTTATAATTTCACCAGCACTGTGAGAAACTTGTAATTTCTTTTTATCCTCACCAACACATTATGTCTGTCTTTTTGATTTTAGCCATCTTAGTGCATGTAAAGTGGTATCTCATTGTGGTTTTGATTTGTAATTTCCCTAATGACTAATGAAGTTGGGAATCTTCATATGCTCATAGGCCATTTGTATATCTTCTTTGGAGAAATGTCTATTCAAATACTTTGCCTATTTATAAATTGTCTTGTCTTTTTATTGTTAAGTTATAAAATTTCTGTATATTCTGGATACAAGTCCCTTATCAGATATAAAATTTACCAATATTTTCTCCCCATCCATGGGTTGTCTTTTTACTTTCTTGTATCCTTAAAGCACAAAAGTTTTAAATTTTGGTTTGGTCCAATTTGTTTAGTTGTATGTGTGTTTACTGTTATATCTAAGGCGGCTTTAGCTAACCTCAGGCTCAAAGATTTACTCCTATAGCTTTCTCCTAAGATCTTTACAGATTTAGCTCTTACATTTAGATCTATGATCTATTTTGAGTTTGTGTTTGTATATGGTATAAAAAAAAAGGAAGGAGTCTAATACCATTCTTTTACATGTGGATACACAGTTATTCCAACATTGCTTGTTAAAAAGATTTTCTTCATTGAATTGTCTTGGCAACTTTGTGAAGAAAGCAACTGACCATAAATGTAAGGGTTTATTTCTAGACTCTCATTTCTATTCCATTGATCGATATGTGCATACCTGGCCTAGTACCACACTGTCTTGACTTTATAGTTTTGAGGTGAACTTTGAAATTGCAAAGTGTTAGTCCTTCAAATTTATTCTTTTTTTCAAGATTGTTTTTTCAAGATTACTTCCATATGAATTTTAGGATCAGTTTGTCAATTTCCTCAAAAGAAAATGCAGTTGGAATTCAGATAGAAATTACACTGATTTATTTACCATTTTGTGGAATGCTACCATTTTACACAGCAATAAGTCTTTCAATCTATGAACATGGAATGTCTTTTAAGAGTTAATTGTTTTAAAAATAATGCTTTATATTTTTTAGTGTTCCAATCTTGTACTGCTTTGGCTACATTTATTCCAAGGCATTTTTCTTTTTTCCATGTTATTGTAAATGGAATTATTTTCTTTTTCATTGAAGTATAGTTGATTTACAATGCTGTGTTGGAGTTATTTTATGAATTTTATTTTCAGATAGTTCATTGTTAGTGGATAGAAATAGTTGATTTTTGCATATTGATCTTATGCCCAGCAATCATGCCGAACTCGTTTATTAGTTCTAATAGTTTTTGAAGGGATTCATTTGTGTTTTCTATATACAAGATCATGTCAACTGCAAATAGAGATAATTTTACTTCTTCTGTTCCAATCTGGATTTCTTTTATTTCTTTTTCTTAATTGCCCTGGCTAGAATGTTGGATGAAATTGGTGAGTATAAACATCCTTGTCTTGCTCCTGATCTTAGAAAAACTATTCAGTCACCCATTAAGGATGTTAGATATGGGTTTTTCACAGATGTTCTTTATAAGATTAAAGAAATTCCCTTCTATTCCCAGTTTGCTGAGTGCTTTTATCATGAAAACATGTTGAATTTCATCAAATGCCTTTTCTGCATCAATTGAGATAATCATGTGGTCTTGTGTTTAAGTCTATTAATATAATGTATTATATTGATTGATTTTCATGTGTCAAACCAGCTTCATTCCTGGGTTAAATCCTTCTTGGTCATGGTATATAATCTTCTGTATATGTGGCTAGATTCAGTTTGCTTGTATCTTGTTAAGGGCTCTTGAGCCTATACTCATAGGGATATTGTGTAGTTTTCTTTTGTCTTTATCTGGTTTTGGTATCAGGGGAATGATGGTCTCATAGAAGAGGTTGAGAAGCGTTTTGAGCTCCTTCTTTACCTTGGGTTCCATGAAACCATGTTTATACCAAGAGCCATTCCTTACTAAGTTCCTATTTGCTGATACTTACACTTTCTTTCCAACCTCAGTTTTGCTCTTAGCCTGCTTCTATGGAGCTGATGTTTCTGTCATTTCTATGCTATTTGCCTAGAACTTCTCACCTAGAATTTCATATATCACTAAAATCTCGGAGCCAGACTATCTACCAAGAGTACAGCCCTGGCCCATCTTTCTTAAGAAGAAGGGTTAGATAAAAACTTTGCAAGCTTTGAAGCATCACGTAAATATCACTTACTTTCCTAACTTCACTCTTCTCCATTATTGGTAAAACGCTGTCCACAGCTCTCAGGACCAGAGTATTATTAGATACGATTGGTAGCCTCTCAATATGTACTGTGCTGTTTATAGTAAACTTACTGTGTACTATCAAATACTGCAGATGGCATAAGAATGACTTTTATATCACCATACATAAACTTAGACGATCATCACAAAAATTACAGAAAGCTTGGCAGGGTAGATATTGTTATTGGCAGTCTAAGAGCTGAGAAACAGCCGAGAAAATAGATGCTAAGAATGGTTAAATGCCTGGGAAATGATAGACTCAAGACCTCCAGTCTACACTTCCTCCTACATCACATCAGTCCTAGAGTAAGATGGAAAACCTATAATATATCAAGATGACAACACCAAGTCTCGTGCACCATATTCATTGATGATTAAATATCATTTGCACTGTTGGTATTTTTTTACTTGGCTTTTTCCCACTGAGAAAATCCATAAGATGAGAGTTTCAATAAATAGCAGTCAGGTGTATAGGTATTTTTCATCTTAACACTACATATTCAATCAAATAAAACAACAAATATTTTCTGTGGGTTCACCATAGGAAAGCAAGTGGGCATACAAAAGTATCCTCGGAGAGTTTATAATCTGGTGAGGTGTAGGATTTGGATATTTATCTGCCTCAGACAGGTGACAAAGGACTCAAATATTTACCCATTATATGACATGTGGAAGTCCAACCCTCACTCCCAAAAGATGTATGTAAATTTCTGGGAGGTTTATATTCTCAGGGCTATCTTGGCCTCTATCATTAATCCGGATGTAAAAATCAGCACCTTCTTCAATCTTCACATCAAGAACCACCACAAACGTTCATCAGAGTTCAGTAGCCCTTTTTACTACAGACGTCGAGGCACTCCTGGAGCTTTGTCTTTCTCTTCCTAGTGTTCCTGTATTTATAAAATGCTTCGGGGTACTTTTGTGCTGCTCACTGGTCCCCTCCAGCCTCAGGCAAGTGTACATCTTCCTGGCACTCTCTCTCTCCTTCATCTCTTCTCTGGTTTCTTCTACCCCCATCTCATCTTTATTCAAGAGAAAAACAACAAACTCCTTCCCTTGGCACACGCGGGGCAGATTTCCCCTACTAAAAGCCCTGGGGCTAAGGTTATATCCAAATCCTTGGCCGGGAAATAGGAGTGGGGTTCAGCTGTCAGTCTACCTCCAAGCATTCCTAAAAGCACATTTTCTACACCAAAGGAGTTTTTCCTGCAGGAACTTGGTGCCATCTGTTAAGATAATAAAAAATTGCTCCAACTTATGTATGTGAATCATAATTATAAAAGCCGTAGAAATGATATGTGATAAAGAGAGGAATAATAAAGCGCTATGGGAGTAAAGGGAGAAAGTGTCTAATTCTGAGAAGAACAGAGCAAGCTTAATGTAGGACACCGACTTGTGGTCTTAAAAGAATGTGTGAGTAAAGAAAAAGCAGAAGAGACAAGAACAGGATGACCAGAGCCAGATACCACGGGCTTTGAGTGTTTCCTTATAAGGAACCGTATTTTGTAGGTCCTGGAAGTGTCAGGATTTTTTTTTTTTTTTTAGTTTTAGGAGGAAACTTCTGGCTTATAAAAATAGGATTCATTAGTGAATCAGCCTTTATCCGTTAGAGAGCTATTTACTGCCATCATCTAATCAGTGGATTCTAAGCTGAACCAAAGTACTGTCTTTAAATCTGAATCAGAGGGGACCAATTCCAAGACACTTCAGAAGTAGATCTGTCAGTTCTTGGTAACTGACTGGATGATGGCAGATAAGGGAGAGGGAGGAATGACCCCAGCAGCTTAGCCTGGGTGACCAGGATAATAATAATGTCCTTAACCATCCTAGCGTCCCCAGGAAGAGCGGCAAGATAGGAGGCACTAATGATTAAAATTAATCTACGTATAAACAATAGATTTATGTTTAAAAAACAGCAGAGGGAATTCCCTGGCGGTGGTTAGGGCTCCACACTTTCATTGCCAAGGGTCTGGGTTCGATCCCTGTTCGGGGAACTAAGATCCCACAAGCCAAGCAGCGCGGCCAAAAAAATAAATAAATAATGATCATAAAAAAAAGACAGCCGAGTGGCACTTTCTTTTCATTTGCCAGACAAGCAATAATTTAAAAGGGTAGTATAAACTAGGTTAAGGTAGTATTTTCAGGGATATCTTGAATGCAGTTTATAAAAGAAAGCTCATAAAATTAATTTAATAGTAATGGAATTTCATTAAATGCTGTCCAATCTGTAAATTCTAAAGGCCAGGTACCTTGTAGAGAAAATTAGACTACAAATGCACAGTTTTTGTTTATTCAGTCAATTAACATTCATTAAATTCGTTTAGGGATATTACTAAGTTTACAGTTGGCAGTTTACATATTGATGACCTCAGTGATTGCTTTTCTGATTGGTTTTAATTATAGGAGTTTGTTTTTCAGGACTTCAAAGAGACTCACTTAAGTGGAGGGGAGGACAAAGAAGGGATGAGAGAAACGTATTTTGAAGCACTTACTATCACCTCAGGCAGCTTGCTGAGTATTTTACATATTAGAATGGCTTGAAATATTGGATGGACTGAAAGATGTAAGTTCAGAACTACCCGGGTAAGAATCTTGCCAATGAAAATGAATTTTTAGCTGTGTCTTAGAAAAATTTATCAGCTTCCCTAAACTTTATACCTACCTTACAGGGTTATAAGATGAATTAGAGTTATGAAAATAAAACACCTTGTATAAACAGGTGGATAATCAGGAAATGTTTCAAGTTACTGTTGTTTCACTTTGTGTGAACCTCAATGATTAAGCCCATTTTACAGATGAGGAATCTGGGGTTCAGTCAAGTAACTCGCCCACGAGCAATAGATAATATTAGCGGGGGCGGGGCTGCCTTATTTTAGGCATTGCTGTCCCAGTCACCTCCAACAGTGCCTGGTAGAGGAGGTGCTTAACAGAAACTTGCTAATATCAGTGAAAAGCATCTCACATGTATGTGCCTCTGAATGCTGGAGGGTCCCTGAGCTCAGGCCTCTGACCACTTCTCTTTCAACTCCTTGGGTGATCACATTCGCCCCCATGCTTCATAGAGTGTGCTGCATAGACCATCTTTTTGCATGTCACCCATCCATTTTTATTTCTGCAGGCTCTCTTCCCTGAGCTCCACACTCATACATCTTGAACTTCCACTCATGGGTCCATTAGACATCTAATTTAACATGTTGAAAGGTGAATACGTGATATTTTCCCCCAAACTCTCTCCTTCCCCAGTGTTCTCTATCTCAGGAAATGACCACCGTTCTCCTGGTGGCTCAGAACAAAACTACGAGTCTCTTGTGATTATCCTCTTCCATTTACAACCTGTCAGCAAGGTCCTACTGGCTCTACTTTGAACACGCACCCTGAATTTGAACACTTCTCACCATCTCCGCAGCCATGTATTTATTTGGCTTACTGCCACAGCGTCTAACTGGAATTTCTGCTTCCACACCCTTTCCCCCCATAGCCTTTTTTGTTTTTTATTATAGCAAATATATATAGCATAAAATTTACTCTTTAACTACTTTTTTTTTTTTTTTCTGCGGTATGTGGGCCTCTCAAAGCTGTGGCCTCTCCCGTTGCAGAGCACAGGCTCCGGATGCGCAGGCTCAGCGGCCATGGCTCACGGGTCCAGCCGCTCCGCGGCATGTGGGATCTTCCCGGACCGGGCACGAACCCGTGTCCCCTGCACCGGCAGGCGGACTCTCAACCACTGCGCCACCAGGGAAGCCCTACTCTTTAACTACTTTTAAGTGTACAGTTCAGTGGCATTAAGTACATTCACACTGTTGTACAACCATCACCACTATCCATTTCCAGAACTTTTTCAATACCCTGGATAGACACTCTGCTCCCATTATATAACAATAACCCACCCTCTGGTCCCTCAGTCCCTGGTAACTTCTACTGTACCTTCTGTCTCTCTGAATTTGCCTAAACTAGGTATCTCATATAAGTGGAATCATACAATATTTGTCCTTTTGTGTCTGGCTTATTTTACTTAGCATAATGTTTTCAAGATTCATTTACTTTGTAGCATGTAACAGCATTTCATTGCTTTTCAAGGCCAAATAATATTCTGCTGCATGTAGTTACCATGTTTTGTATATCCTTTCATCCACTGATGGGCATCTGGGCTGTTTCCATCTTTCGGCCATTGTGAATACTGCTGCTGTGAACACCAGTGTACACGTATCCCTGTCTTCAATTTGTTGGGTATATACCCAGAAATGGAGTTGCTGGATCATAGGGTAACTCTCTGCTTCACTTCTGAGGAACTGTCAAACTGTTCTCCACAGAGGCTGCATCAGTTCACGTTCCCATCAACAAGACACAAGGATTCCAATTTCTCAACATCTTTACTAACAGCTGATTTTTTTTTTTTTAATAATAGCCACCCTAATGGCTGCGAAATGTTCTCTCATAGTCTTCTTAATAAAGAAACAGTGTCCTATCAAAATGCCAGCGGTTTCCCATTTCACTGAAAACAAAGCCCGAAGTCTTTATTATCACCCACAAGGTCCTCTAGGAACTCTCAGACCTTGTCATTCCTGCTCCAGCCACAGTGGCCTTCTAACTGTTCTTGGAATATGTCAAACTCATTTCAACTCAGGGCCTTCACTCTTGCTATTCCTCTGCCTAGAACTATTTCTTCCCATATGGCTTCTGGCCTCACTGAATTCACGGCTCTAATCAAATGTCACTTCTTCAGAGACGACATACACGTCCCCTCCCACCCCCTTTCCCCCCACCCTCTCACTGTCCATTGCTTTATTTTCCTTCGTGTCGCTTATCACTCCTAACATTATATAGTATATTTATCTATCATCCATCTCTCTCAGCAGAGATATGGGTGGGGACTTTTTCTTTCTTGTCTTTAATTAAAGACTTAAAAAACTGATGTATAGCCGCTGTACAATATTATGTAAGTCACAGGTGTACAATATAGTGATTCCCAGTTTTTTTTTTTTTTTTTTTTTTGTGGTACGCGGGCCTCTCACTGTTGTGGCCTCTCCCGTTGCGGAGCACAGGCTCCGGGCGCGCAAGCTCAGCCGCCATGGCTCACGGGCCCAGCTGCTCCGCGGCATGTGGGATCTTCCCAGACCGGGGCACGAACCCGTGTCCCCTGCATCGGCAGGCGGACTCTCAACCACTGCGCCACCAGGGAAGCCCGATTCCCAGTTTTTAAAGGTTATACTCCATTTATAGTTATAAATATTGGCTATATTCCCTGTGTTCTACAATACATCCTTATAGCTTATTTTATACCTAATAGTTGTACCTCTTACTCCCCTGCCCCCATCTCACCCCTCCCCCCTTCCCTCTCCCCACCGGTAACCACTAGTGTGTTCTCTACATGTGTGAGTCTGCTTCTTTTTTGTTGTATTCACTAGTTTGCTGTGTCTTTTAGATTTTTCTTAATCACTTTTTCATCTGAAGTACCTAGAACAGTGCCATACAAATCATGGCATTAATTATTGAAGGAATGCATGGTTATATGTTCACAGAGGTTTAATACTTTGGGATAGTTAAGATAAAGAAGCTTAATCTACTTGTTTTGTTATTTTCATTAGAAATGGCAAAATATTCTTTGAAATTTCAAACATATATGTCTTTTCCTCTTTTGGGGGGTGGGGAGAAGGGTGGGCATTTGCTGTTCTCTACTGATCAGTTAAGAAGTATCTACTGATATATATTCTGTATAATAACAACAACATCATGAAGCATTTACTTGTGCCCAGAACTGTGCTAGGTGCTTGATACATATTACTACTAATTTTCAAAAAATTCTATAGGGTATCTGCACTTTACAGAAGAGAAAATTAAGGCTCAGGAAAGGTAAACTGCCCAAGATCACACGGCAAGGAAGTGGCAGGCCAGGAATCCCAACCAGGCGCTGTCTGGCTCCAAAGCTGATTACTTATTCCACTAGGCCACTCTGCAAGACCTCCTACTCAGCGATTTGGGGGCCCAAGAGCATCAGGCCCAACAACCTCTACTTTAAGGCATATGCTGCTTAGTAAGTGGTATGACAAGGCATATATCTATACATATAATTTAAAAGACACCCGACAACATAAGGGACAACAAACTGGTGTTCCAAAGACTGTTCGTGGTCATTAGAGGAATTCAGAGATGGGAGCCACCCCTGGGGGCTGTGGTGGTTAGGACCTCATCCTGGGAAAAGTGAGATTTGAGCAGGACCCTGACTTTGAGTGGGAATTCGAGAAGGGAGGCGTAGGGTAAAGTGGAGAGGGTCACACTCCAGACAGGATGAATCAGCTGAGCATTGGCGCAGGGATAAAAAGGAATGAGGGGTATTTGGTCAAACGTGGGTAAAGCAGTCTACTAGAAATTCAGAGTTTACTTCTGGAGGAGTAGAAGAAGAATGCTGGCTGGTATTTATCGAGCACTTAATAAATGATGCCAAGCACCGTACTATGTATGGATTATCTGTTTAATTTTCAGAACAACCCTATGAGATTAACACTACTATCCCCATTTAACAGATGGGAAAACTGAGACTAAGGGTGAGGTAGGGACACACAGTAAGAGGTAAGGATGGGTAGGCAGTCTTGGTAAAGATTTGGAATGCTAAGACAAATTACTTGTCTTTGGTCTGTATGCACCGAGTTTTTTTGGGTCCCTCCCCCATGAAGTTCTACTCCCATCTTAATAACCACCAGTGGTGCTACTTAAAAATCACCTCCTCTCTTCCCAAAGCTATCCTGAACATGACGCATGCTTCCAAGCATGCGTGCATCAAGACAAGTCTACTAGCCTGCTAGTCTACTTAAGCCCTACTAACTGAAATTCCTCAGTTGCCCCTAACACGTCCCCTGGATCCTCCATTCAAGGACGTACTTTCAGCCATCAAAACCTACATAATGCAACTCATGTATAGGGAAAATGGATGTGTAGTGTGAGAACTGTTTCATAATCTAGAGACATTAATTAAGGATAATGTCTCCAGAAAGCCTGGAGTTTCTGTGAATTACAATCTATTGCTCCTAACTCAGAGTTAATTATCAATATAATAAATATTTGATTCTTCCAGCTGCCAATATAAACTAAAATACTTTAAGACTGTCTGATTCCAAGAGTCAGTGAAACGATTCAAACACCAGAAAATTCACCATTTTAAGATTTCTCTCATTATCTCATAGTTTCCACAGGTTTACATAGTACCAGGAGATTTAAGTGCCTGTATGTTAAAGATCACATTGTCAAGCAGAAACTGTATATATTTCTAAGTGTTAGTGGTGCTTATGCTACAGGGAAGGTGCAAGTCTCCATGTGCTGTGTATTACGGCTTCCGAAGAACAATATAGGGGCTGGTTATCAGATGGGTTGTTGCCATGCAGGATTAACTGGTATGTTGTGATCCACTGTTCAGACTTGTTTGACATCACTGGTGCAAGTTTGGGTTCATTCAAAGAGAAAGTAAAGCAGAAAAATAAAGTATTGATGCTTATTACAAAGAAAGTGACCAAAACAGAAGCGCTTCCCAGGGGAAAATTACATATTAATAGCTATACTCCAGCATATGACATTTAGAGTTTCTAGCTTTCATTTCTTAAAAAAATTTTAGAGCAATAGATGAAACATTATCTGTTTGACTTTTTAGTTCTCTTCATTACACACTAACTTCTAAGATTAAATTCATGTTCTAACAAAAAGGATTATGTACCACTGGTTTCAAAGATTTCTTATCCTATTTTCCAAACAACGCAATGCATTTATTCTTTTGATTCCTATCTAGATTACCTGAGGGCAAATTCTGAGACCCTTCAAAAAGATGATGTGCCTATAAACCTAATAAGTATTCAATGTATTACTGGCAATGACATTGCGTGATTAAATATGAGTTATCAGAAGACATCTGTGAATCAGATACAAAGTTCATACTAATTACCAGCTTAATTTTCCTTGTTTATTGGGTAATAAAAATACACTTTAATGTAGAATAGCAAGGCTTTGACTTTTTAATTAATTCTGTGCATTAATATTAGGCATTTGTGGAAATATCTGCAACTGTCTCATTTAGCTTTATCTGGAACCTGGGGTTTTGTTTTTGTTTTTGTTTTTCAGCAAGAAGTTAGTTAAAGAATATGTATATTATCAGTGAGAATGTATTAAGCATCTTCTTTGGAGAAATTTCTGTGAGTCTCTCAGAAGATGACCAAATTGGCCAAATGCATGTTGGCATTAATATGTGACTGAAAACCAATGATACCAAATTATCTGAAGATTACACATTTTGGCAGATGTAAAAAATAGCTTAATAAAAACCAAATTATTTAACTTTCTTAAATCCACCTCATTCAGTATACATTTTTCAGTGCTTACTCTATTCTTGTTTTTCCATGTCTTTTCTTGTGGAAAATAGACAAATAGTAAAAGACATTGTCTCTGATCTTTAGAACTTAAAATATGGGTAAGTCAATGTGCATTATGTTTATGAAAAAACAACAACAAAAGACCAAATGTAAGCAGCTATGGAGTGATTAAAACAGAATCTACGAGTGCTGAGGGAGTTAACCAGGGTGTAAGATTACCCTTAAAGGGCTGCATAGCTGAAAAGACCATGATAAACATAGCCAAGATGATTTCATGAAGCTTTCACTTATGATTATATTATTTGTAAACTCTGGTCTGTTGGCCATCCCTTATGGGAGAAGGTCTGTGGTTAAGTGCTTGGGGCTGTGTGGGAGTCAGATCACCCAGCGTTATTCATCTAACTGTACAGCTGTAACTGGACAAGGCCTCAATGCCTCAGGTTCTCTTCTATAAAATGGGACAAATAAGCAGACTTACAGGGTTGTTATAAGGAGTAAATAAATTCATACATGTAAGGCATTTAAGACAGTGCCTACTACTTGGTTAGCCTTTGCTACTGGGTGAGCCTCAATAAATCTTACCTCACGCTGTCCCCTAATTTTGGGCTGGGAATGGATTAAGTATTGTTGTTAACGTCAAAGACAATAACAAAAGTGTGCAAACAAACTTCAGTTAGAAAAACACATGTCAATATAGTCAACGATACTGTATTAGAAACTTCGAAGTTGCTAAGAGACTAGATCTGAATTGTTCTCACGCAAAAAGAGAAAAGATAATTATGGAATGTGATGGCGGTGTCAGTGTTAAGGTGGTAGTCATACTGCAATATGTAAATGTATCAAACCAACACCTAATATATGTCAATTACATCTCAATTAAAAGTAACAAAATGTATGTCACATAGCCCATATAGGATGTAGAAGTGAAGGTATAATGTCAATAAAAAAAGTAAGAAGTTTTAAGTCTCTAAGAAAGTTCAAAGTGCTCAGGGGCAGAGCTTGGGGAAATGAACCCACCACTTATGCCTCTTCTCATTATTGTTATCTGATATTCTCAAGAGACTTTTGCACCACTGCGGACTATTAATAATTTCTGAATCATTCTCACATTTACATAGAGATAATGATAAATGATCAGAAAACATATTACACTCTCTTTGACAATGATCAAAACATTTGTAAATTTACCTGGGGTTAGCACATTCTTGGATAATTGTATTTTTTAAGTGAGCTGTCTAGTTTTCAAATCCAAACAATAATTTTTCCTTTTAGCAGAAACATATCACCTTGTGAGGTGTGATAATTAAAAATCGGTAAGGTGGTGCACAGGAATAGGCACTCAGCTATTTTTTCAGAGCTGATCTGGTGGGCTGCAAGGGCACAGACCTTGTAAAATTATTCAATTTTGTGGACTGTGTGAGCTAGAGCCTGTGACCTGTTTGCGTGCTCTCCAAGTACCAAGAAGCGTTCCCAGAAATAGTTACAGGAGAGAGTGAATCACAGTTGAGTGCTGCAGGGTAAACCTGCTTAAGCCTCGTCATGGGAGATGATTTAGAAGTAGCCATGTCATGCATCCTTTAGTTTGCTTAAATGAGTTCAATTCTTGATTTACTGTTTCAGAGCAACTAGTTAAGATTTTCTTTGCCATATGTTCTTTTACCTCAAGAAGCAGGAATCAGGGAAAGTATTCTTGATACACCCTCTACGTGTCCCAAGGGGAAAGCATTTTGTGCTCTGGCATATATTAAGTGTGAGTCTACCGGCGTGGGGCAGACTTTGAGGAAAATCAGGAGAAACAACAGAGCAATCTGCTCTGACAGACAGTGCAACTCATGTATGAAAAGCCCTCCCCCCGCCCCACCCCCCAATGTGATCTTCGCATCCAGAAGACAGGCCTAAAAATTCCAGGGGCAAAGGCAAAACATAAGGAGCAGAATGGGGACGCATTCTCCTCAAAGTGCTAAGAGCATTTTTACATAACCATTTTTTAAAAAGTTTATAATAACTCCTTCCATTCCTATAGCATCTTTCCTTGGAGCAGTTAAACTTCCTCTAAAAATGTTTTATTCATTTTTAAAGTTCCAGTTCATCCTGACAATGTTTCCATGGAACAGAAACTTTCCTGCATCTTAGGGGAGAGAAAAAGCAAAGCACAGTTAAGTCGAGCACAGAAGGAGAGTGACAAAAGCTCAGGTGTGCTCTGCCATGGAGCCACGATGCCTCCCAAGCACAAGAGAGCCTATCAGGGTTGGTCCCTGCCCACAGGACTGGGTGGCACCAACAGTGCTCCCAAGACCCCCAAAAGCTTTGGGCTGGTCAGACATAGCTGGGGTTTCAAAGCCGTAAATGCCGGTTTCCTTGTGGGATAAGAATCTTGCCTTCAGATTTACAAGGAGTAACAGCAAAGACTTCTATTGTGATCCCCTGGACCACAGTTCTTCTTATAATCCTTAGACCAATGCCACATTCTCTCTTAGCTCCATGACAGTTGTCTTAAACTATGTACCATGGAATCTGCAAGAGCTTCAGTGTCACTGTTTCGAATTATTTTAATTTCAAGTATGTACAGCTAATATAATAAGACTTAAACTCTCACCTTTGTCCCTCCAGTGATGAATTTCAGCAAGTTCATTGTTCTCAGTGGTTGACTTTAAAACAAGAAATCAGACATTTCTCCAAAGACACACAGATGGCCAATAGGCCCAAAGGGGAAAGTAGGGGAGGAATAAATTTGGAGTCTGGGATTAGCAGAACCAAACTACTATATATAAAATAGATAAGCAATAAGGTTCTACTGTATAGCACAGGGAACTATATTCAGTATCTTGTAATAAACTATAATGGAAAAGAATATGAACAAGAATATATATGTATATACATATAAAACTGAATCGCTTTGCTGTACACCAGAAACTAATGCAACTTTGTAAATCAGCTATACTTCAATTTTAAAAAAAGAAATCTAAATTTATAGAAAATAAGTTTATACTAACCAATTACCACTCTTCTCTCTCTAAATATTCCATATGAAGTTTAGTTTTAAAGTTTTAAAAAATGCAGTTTAGTTGCTTTGAAAAAAATCTCAAGATGTCATTGTGAGATCAGTCACTTCTCCAGTATTTCACAAACGTTTCTTGAGCACCCACTATGTGTGAGCACAGCTCTGAGTTCTGGGGGTTCAGCAGCAAGTGGGGTTGTGACAGTTCCCTTCTGTCATCTGCTGCACACCTACCCCAGGCCACCAAGGGACAAGAGCCTTCATGTTCCTGCGGCCATGCACACTGACCTCTGAAAAGTGGCTGGAAAGCCTACTGACATGGTGAGTTTCAAGCCCAACCTGCTGACGGTTCTCTCATTTTGTGGATTTTGAACAGAGCCAACAGGGTCAATTTAATGAAATGCTGGATATTTACAGGTATAAGAGAAGCAAAAAAAAAAAAAGTGACAGAAGCAAAGGCAGTGCTTATTATTTCAAATTCTTGCTACAGTCATTAGACTCAGGGAAGATTTCTGAATATTTAAGGTATTCTGTGGAACATGCACAATTTTTCACTTGGAAAAGCAGAAAATTTTAAGAACGGAACCAAATTTCTGAAATTACTTGCTAGCTTTACTCCAGTCAAACCTGAGCTCAAAACACACAGCATATGGATTTTAGTCTCTACTTAGAGCATCACAAATAGAAATTTTCCTTTCACTGAACTTTTATGTGTTCAAATCATAATAGCTCACAATAGCTAACATTTATTCAACAAATTAAGGTTTGCCAGATGCTTTGTTAATTCTTTTACGTGTATAATTTTACTTAGTTCTTCCAATACTCTAAGATGATGGCATTATCACTCCCATTTTACAGATGAGTAAAATAAAGCTTAGGCAGATTAAACAACCTTAAAGAGGTCAAACAGTAGAACGTGAGTAACATCAATCCTCTTAGCACTGAGGATATGAAATGGCAGCGTGTATATTTTCAAATGAGAGCTCAGCATTCCAATCTGCTTTTCCCTTAAGAAAACAGTTCATCCAGAAGAAACAATAGTCACCTCTCCCTGTGAGGGACTGAAATGGCTCAGCTTCCCCCTGCTCAAAGGAGTGACTGTTTCTCAGTTCTTTCCATCACCACCTTAAGTCTGGGAGAGCCATAGTATAGTCATGTTCTCCTGAGCATAAAGAAAAAAGTTACCCTTGAGTCTCAACCCTCCTCTGGTTTTTCATTCTCTTACATAAGAAAACCCCACATCTTTCCATTAGTTTCTCCACTTACAAGAAGAGTTGCTAAATGAGGCAGGAAGTAGCCTGTTACATTTCAGATGGGTTGAGGACATCAGCCTTGATTTCTTCGGCTCTGGCTACGCTCCATTTCCAAAATCTGAGCTTAGAATATGAGCAAATTTGGGGACTTCCCTGGTGGTTAAGACTCTGCGCTCCCAATGCAGGGGGCCCGGGTTGGATCCCTGGTCAGGGAACTAGATCCCACATGCCGCAATTGAAAGATCCCGCATGCCACAATGAAGATCTCGCACGTGGCAAAGACCCCGCGTGCCACGATTAAGACCCGGCGTAGCCAAGATAGATAGATAGATACCAAAAAAAAGAATATGAGCAAATTTGGAGGATGCATATTCATCTGTGAATTATCTAAGTACTGCATGTGCTGTTACTACTACTCCCTCTTGCCGAATGTTGGCGGAAGGGGTTTATCTTGACTTCCTGCAGGACCAACTCTTCTTATGCAGTCTTAAATTCTGTTGTCTGATCAGTGCTATGTTCCTTAAAATAGCCCCGTTTTAAGATCCAGAAAGCACCCGAGAATTTAGCTTTGCCAAAAGACTTACTATACGATTATTTAACAAGTTGAATATTTTTAGAAATCAAGAGGGGTGGCGGGGGAGAAGTACTAGAAGAAATGTTTTCTCATTCCATTAAAGTTACATGGAAACTTCTTTCGAAATGGCTTCTCAAAAACTACCAAGAGATATGTATGTTGTTATATGCATAGGTTTATGTGCATTTATTTCTATTTAGAAAAAGTTGATCCAAGAAGTACATCTTAAAAATCGTTTTGGTAACAGTGTGCTTCGGAACCATGAATAATTTCAGAATAATCACCTTAGTTTTGGTTTTTTTTTTTTTTTTTTTTTTTTTTTGCGATATGCGGGCCTCTCACTGTTGTGGCCTCTCCCGTTGCGGAGCACAGGCTCCGGACGTGCAGGCTCAGCGGCCACGGCTCACGGGCCCAGCAGCGCCGCGGCGTGTGGGATCTTCCCGGACCGTGGCACGAACCCGTGTCCCCTGCATCGGCAGAGGGACTCTCAACCACTGCGCCACCAGGGAAGCCCTCACCTTAGTTTTAAAGTCCCATTGTGTTGATGAGAAAAACCATGATGGTGGTTTCTAGGAAGTTGTGGTGTCCAAAAAAAAGGAGAAAAATCAGACGACTATAGAGTACATTGAGAGTTCTTGTAATTCCCTAGTTCCTTGAGGCAGGATTGTATGTCAAGCATTTCAGAGAGAAAACTAATCTATACCTTTAAAAAGGTTTTGAAAATCCGTTTCAAGAACCTCTGTGACCTCTCATGTTTATTTGGAAGCTCATCTTTCCCACTTCTACAAAATATTTTTCCAAACTTCAAACAAAGCCAAATGCCAAGATCTGTGGCATCTTTGTACTGAAATAAAATAGAGCTGATGTGTCTGCTTTGAAATTCTCCTTCCACAAATAAGAATTCCAGCTGACTCTAGGCAGCATGGGTTAGGAGATCCAGTGCTAAATTTGGACTGAGATCTCAATGTGCCGGCTCTGTTCCACAGTGGCTTGTTACAGAGAACGAATCACTGAATCTCTATTTTGGACCCTTAATTTCATCACTGACAAAATGTGCTCAGTGATACCGAATGTTAATGTCCCAAAGGTTGACTGTGAGTTTCCCATGAGAGAATGGGTTAAAAAGGATTTAAAAGGATAAGCATAGGCCCCCTCCAGTAGGGATCTTCTCAAGACAAGTTTTTATAAACCCCTTTTTGGCAAATCAATAGTTGGAGAGGAGACCCGGTGACGGGGGTCTTTGTGCTGGACCACCTGAAGCCTGAGCCAGCTACACGGGAGCTGGTCCAGTATGGGGAGGTGTGGTGGCAGCAATGGGAGTTACACCAGAGCAGGGAGCACAGGAAGAACTGCTGTAACGCCCCAGGGCTGCAGGAGCAGGTGTGTAGGCACCGGAGAGCAATGCAAGAATGGAAAGTACAGCAGCATGTGCTGCTTAAGGCTAGCATGACGACAGGATGCTCATCACATGCAAAATCTGTACCAGGATATTAAGAAATAAAACTGCAGGGTGAGATCGATATACATACAGGTATGGATATACACATATATGTGAATGTGTGCGTGTGTCCCTCTACATTATTAGAGTTTGTTATTTCCTGAATGTAGCTGGTTGAGGTTTACCTTCAACGAAGGCTAGTGTTTCAGAAATAAAGAATGCTGACATCCCACTCCTGGGCACATATCCAGACAAAACTACAATTCAAAAAGATACGTGCACCCCTATGTTCACTGCAGCACTATTTACAATAGGCAAGACACGGAAACAACCTAAATGTCCATCAACAGATGAGTGGATAAAGAAGATGTGGGGTGTGTGTGTGTGTGTGTGTGTGTGTGTGTGTGTGTGTGTGTGTGTAATGGAATATTACTCAGTCATAAAAAAGAATGAAATGATGCCATTTGCAGCAACATGGATGGACCCAGAGATTATCATACTAAGTGAAGTAAGTCAGACAGAGAAAAGCAAACACCATATGATGTCACTTATATGTGGAATCTAAAATATGACACTAATGAACTTATCTATGTAACAGAAACAGACTCACAGATATAGAGAACAGACTTGTGGTTTCCAAGGGGGAGGGGGGTGGGAGAGGGAAGGATCGGGAGTTTGGGATTAGCAGATGCAAACTATTATATACAGAATGGAAAAATGACAAGGTCCTACTGTATAGCACAGGGAACTATATTCAATATCCTGTGATAAACCATAATAGAAAAGAATATGAAAAAGAACATATATATGTATAACTGAATCACTTTGCTGTACAGCAGAAATTAATACAACATTGAAAATCAACTAGACTTCAATAAAATAAATTAATTTCTTAAAAAAAAAAGAATGCTGATGTTTCTGCATCCTGGTGTTAAATACAGAGATGACAGCTGCACCTAGAGGCACAGAGCCTTCTAGCTTTAGCCGGCTACATCCTTTGGACCAAGGCCTGATAAGAGAATCAGTCACTTTTAGGAATGCTTAAAATGATAGTTATTATTTATCAATGAGAATAAACATTTTACTCATTCTGTAGTTAGGAGAAGTTGTGGTCACTACATTTTTATTCATTTTAAAAATATGGCTCATTACCATAAATCATCTGCAGTATGGAGTTATTTTTGGACATGTGTTCTTGAGCCCCTGGGGACATAAAAGAATGTACATTGCAAATGCACGTTCGTTTAAAGGATATGTTTCATGTAGGAAAGTCACTACTCTTGCCTCATTGTGACTAAAATCGTGAAGGTGTGAAGGAGCTCACCATGAAGGGGTCTGGGTCAGGAGCCAGGGAGCAGGCTTTGGTTTTCCTCTTCCAGTGACTAAATCATGTGACATTCAGGTCAACTGGAATGAGGGCTGAAGGACATACTCTGACCAATCTAATCCTAATCATGCATATTGATACATATTAACTGTAATTATTATTATCCCCAACATGTATCTAACAAAGGACATATTATGTCCAGATTGTGACAATGAGTGGTTCCATATTTTATGAAAGTATCGCATGCAAGAATTACCATATTTCACACACTAAGCCGAAGTACCAAGTGCAAGAAGAGAAGGAAATGCGCCTTTGTCAACACCTGTGCTTCACATCTACAATCTCCACCATCAGAGGCCTCCCGATCTACTGATGATAAGCACCGTCTTGTAAAAGCAAATGCTGTTTCAGACAACGCCGGGCAATAACAGCCATGATTTTGCTTTCACTTAATGCTATTTTCAAGATGCCCAACAGTTTGAAAGCATGCAAGTCAAGGGCATGCCACTACACAACTGAATCAATAACAGCGGAACAACATTAGTGGTCATGAGACAAATGATGTATCATTTTTACGTTTCAAGGATAGTAATGTCCGACTATGTAGGTAACGCAGGCAGTCTACACCAGGCAAAAGTCTATTACTGAATGCCTGACACCTTCAAAATGGGTCTTTACACCCAGAGAGAAATCAGCATTCTAATGACATTCCAATGTCAATAGAGTGGAGTAGTATCAGGCTGGCAAAGATCCACAGGTAAAACCCACAAACAAAAATACTGCATTACCACCATCAGGAGTGTGTATATGTGCATGTGGGCAAACAGTGACGGAACTGTATTAGTTCAATTATTTTTCAGTTTACAAACATGGAAACCACACTAGGAAAAGGAGACAATGGAGACACTTTTTTAAAAACTTTTAAATGAAATGAAAAAGTGCAAATAATTTCTATGCATGAATTGCACTAGCTCAAACAGTGCTGATGCCCAGGGCCAATACATGACGCAATATCTAAATATGTTAAATTGCTGAGGTGTAGACATGATTTTTACAGAAGACCATCAACACACGGCAACAATGTAATGTTGCTAACTCATTCTTGGGAGTTTGAAATCTCCCCCAAAGACAGACATTCCTTGAGGATACCTTTATAGTCCTGGGATTCGCACAGTGACTAGCACAGAGTATGTACTCAAGATAAGTCAGACTTCTGATAAGCAGATTATTTTAATTGAGCAAACCTTGGAAAAACTCTTAAAACATTCCAGAATATTCTGGAAAGTATTCTAGGAGGATTAGAACACTTCAGTTTAAAACCATGCCCCATCCCTTTTTTTCTTCCTTCTTCTAAGATTTCCAGAGTGCCTGCTATGTATGGGCCAGACCTTTTGTAAGGTACTGGAGACTTACAGTCTAAAAGAGAGAGGCGCGTGCGCGCGCGTGCACACACACACACACACTCGCGCTTGCGCTCGAGCACACACACACTCAAGGGTTTTGACAGAAAGACTCGGTGGGCACACAGAGGAGGAAGTGGTCGATCCAAGCTGTCACTGGCAAAAGGGTGGGGACTTAAACTGTGGAGAAGGCTGTTATCATTAAGAAAGATTATGCAAAATGAGATGGAACTTTGGAAAACATGAACATTTAAAAAGGAGGTAAAGGAAGAGTGAACAGGAGGGATGCAGTGGAAATACTGAGGTCAGCTGCATGTATCATGTTGGGATCAGTTAACGTAGGTCTCCATTTTGTTATCTGTAAGAGGGTCAAAATACTTTCTAGACAGTAAGATAGACAGTGAGACACACTGTCACTCTAGACAGTGAGATAACTAATGCTACCTATATATTAGCTGTGGTCCTGCATAAATTAGGTTTGCTTTCCCTTAAAATACTAATAGTCAATATTGATTGAGTCTGCCAAACACTGTTCTTACAGTTCTCTAGGTATAAGTACATTTAATCCTCACAATAACCACGGCACAAGGATTGACAGCAAGTCCCATTTTATAGATTAGGAAACTGAGGCAGAGATATTAAAACATTTGCCTTAAGGTTACAGTTAGTATGTGGTAACTGCAACATGAAAATAAGCAGACTGATGCTTTAATCCCCACTTTGTTCTGCCCTTCTTCATTTTAAAGATGAAGATAGTAATATCTTTTAAGATATCTCCCAGAATTGTTATGAAGAATAAATGGAATGATATGTATGAAAATGCGTAAAACTGTAAAAAGCTTAAGAATGTAAAATATCACTGAAAGGTGGTTTAACCAAGTACACAGTCCATTTCCTGAGGAAATCAGGCTTCATTGTTCCCGTTTGGAGAGAAGTGTTAAAAATGAGGAGTTTGTGGAGAATCACTTTGGAGACCTACCTTCTACCACCAAAGGATGAATTATTTACCAGCAATATAACCAGGCATGCCTGAGAGCAAATCATTGATTTCAGGGCCCATTTCTAATTCTGTATCAGGTCCCCTTTGTCAGGAGGTAGTACCTAACCCACACAGAAGGCAGAGTCAGACACAAATGATGTTTAGACGATTGTCTTTGAGGGAGGACATAATTAGGAGTTGGCATTTGATAAAAATAATAACTAACACACACAATCCTGTTCCAGCTGGATCGTTAACCTGAATCCACACATTTAAATTTTAACTTGCTGAGCTCTAGAAAAGAGATATTTTTGTTATATTTTTACCCCTGAGGAAAACGGTGGTGAGGAATCTGATGACTCGCTTAAGGCCAAACAACCAATAAATGCAGACGACACGACCTGAACTAGCACCCCCTGATCTTAAAGCCTGTGCTTTTATCCATTGAGTTGCCTGGATTTTTATTTTTCTATTTATTCATCCCAGGTCAATTTTAAAGGCCTTAAAAACTTACTGGAGAATAGAAATCTACATTCAGTACTTCCGAGGCCACATCTCCCTCTGTGGCCAATTACAGCCCTAGATTTGCTTTGATGGACATTTCCTATAGAGTAAACGACCCTCCCTTATTCTCATCAGCAGGCCCTTTCTGGTGTGCGCTCTGGGACCCTGGGTCCACAACTGCTATGATCCTGGGGAGGTCCAGCTTCTTAGCCCTTGGGAAGATAAGTGCTTTAACTCTTCACACCAACATGGATTTGATATTCTTGCACAGTGCCACTTAAAATGCAGGACCTGTTGAGTTAGCTAATCGATTAAAAAGAGAAAAGGCATTTATACTTTGTTCATCTGACAATGTCCCATGCCTTAATCCTGTTAAACCACAGAGTCACCACTTAAATCTCGTTCCAAATCCTATTTCCAGAGTTGTGATGTTTGTGGGTGTCTGTGTCTTTGAAGGTGTGGCAATAAAAACCAGAAGCTTGATTTTCAAATCCATCAATATACACAAGGAACAAAAAGCCATGGAATTAGCACACCCAAAGGACAACGAATTAAAAAAAATTACCTACACAAAGCCCATCCAGGAGGTGACCCCTTTTTATTGGACTAATTACGAGGAAATATAAAAGGGCAAGCTTTTATTAATCAAGTTCTTTTCACTCTACTAGGCAGGAAGAACTACTAGGCAGGAAGAAAGCAAAGAGACAGGGTATTAACGTAAGCCTAATAATTAAATTCAGAATCAAGTAGATCAGAGGGAAGGGTGTAAATGGAAAAGTCAGGTGGAGGTAACAACTGGAATCTTAATCCTTTATAAAACTACAAGATTGTGGAAACAAAAAGAGAAATGGACAGCTGTCAAATATATGTATTTTTAAAGTACCAATATAGGAGGTTACATTTAAGAGAAAAGTGAACAGTGACCAAAAAAATACCACTGAGGCATTCTGGAGCATCTTGCCTTCCAGAGCATTAAGTCCTTTCCTACAAAATCTCTTCTATTTATTTTCATATCATCTCTGTGAAATATATAGGCAAGAGCAGGCATGAGGGACTCAATCTTGCCCCAGATGAGATAATTAAGAGAGTGACAGATGAGACCCCCAATCTCTGAAATTCAGGTCAGTATTCTACAATTATCCTTCAACTATTTTGTTGAGTATAATAATTATAAGCAGAGGAACGGTAGAGATGATGTAAGTAATGTCTAAAGATGTTTCTAACATGAACAAATTTCTTGTTGCTCTCTGAATCTGAGTATTTCTACTTTTAAAAAAATACTGAATAAGGAACAGGAAACAGCCGTGAAAAAGTGGAAGGGAAACCATCAAAGTCAGGAGACAGAAGGTCTAATCCCAGCTCAAATTCGCTGTGCAAACTTGGACAACATTTCTTAAACTCTCTGGGGGACATGTAAACGATGGCAAGGCACTGGCAGAGTTGTACAGAAGGGCAATCCCCTTTGCATTTTACAAACATCATTGTAGGCATGGTGAAGACTGAATACAGCAGGGAGTAGAAAGAATCAGAATCCAAGGAGGCCATTAGGAGCTCAGGTCAATACTTCAGGCAAGAGGTGGGATGAAGAAGAACCAACACAGCCAAGAAAGATTTAGAAAGAGGAATGCTAGATTGGGTGATCAAATAGATGTTGGTTTTGACAAAGTTGAATTTACTGTGAGGCTTCTGGCTTGGGTGACTGTGTGGGTGGAGAACAGGAAGAAAACTGGGCCTGGAGGAGCCGAGCAGATAGATTCTTTTCCAGTGCTAAGTCTTTCCATGGAAGAAAGGGGTCAGGGTACTTGGTGTTTTGGGAAAAGACGCCTTTGGGTATTAAGATCTATTTATTTAGTTGAGGCTGAGTGTCTCACCAAGCAGCCCTGGGCTGGACATATACCGGGGCAGGTGGCATCATTTTATGATGGACTGTTGATAGCATACAGAGGTGGGGCAAAGAAAGTGACAGAAACTCACAGTAGTAAGTTTGCACGCCGAGGACACGGCAGGCGCCGTTTAGGTGTACCGTGATAGTTTCTGTCTGATTTACCTGTGGGTGTCTGTGGCTACTCACTCTTAATCCTTTCTCCACAGACTAGCCAGAGAGAGCCTTGCAGATAGACACATATCTGGTCATTTCATTCTCCTCCCGTGGTCCCGTTACACTCAGACCACAGGCTGCAGGCTTCTGTCCTGGCCAACCTCTCTGCCCTTACCTTGTTTCACCTGCTCCCCACTCACTTTTTTCCTTGGATTTTCCAAATGTGTTCCCATCCTAGGGCCTTTGTGTGAGTTGTTTCGAGCACCTGGACCATTTCCCCCAGAGGCCCACACAGCTGGCTCCTTTTCATGCATCTTCCAGCATGTGTGTCTCCTTCTTTCAAGAGGTTTTTTTCTGACCAAGCCCCTGGGGTGGCTTTCCAGTCGTCTCCAATCATCCCCCCGTTACACTTTCATCAGTGCACTTATCACCTCCAGACATTTGTTAGTTATCTATCTTACTCGACTCCACGGTAAGCTCTGTGAGATCACAGGCCCTTTTGTCTTATTACATACAGTGTCCCGAGAGTGCAGAAAAGTGGCCAGATCATTGCAGGTGCCATAATTTCACTGAATAAGGGAACAAATGAATGAACACAAATATTCTAGAAAAGCGATGATGCTATCGAGTACAAAACAAAAAGCCCACAAAACTTCTGGCAGTTTCAAAAGTGATCAGGTTTGCAAGTGACATCGAATGTAAATACTTAAATTGTAACTTAAAATTAAATTCAAGCTAAGAAAAAGAACAAAAAATGGCAAGCAAGTACGTCAAGCCCCACCAGGCAGGTAGGCAGAAAAGAGGTTCAGCTAATGCGTTCTAGGGCAGCAGTCGGGTTTAAAATAAACAAGGAACACAGGAACACTCTGCTTGCTATCCTCATTTTCTAAAAGGTCTCGCTGATGTCTTCTGGTATTTTCTGAAGCCCTTTCTTCCGCTTGAAAACCGTCATCACAATGATCCACAACATTCGATCACGTCTCCCATTCAGGAGAGGAGAGAGGGGCTGAGGTATAAACTCACACAGATATTCTCTTCGTCTTTTCTCACCTTTCCATGCCAATATGCTTTGCTTTAGTGCCCCAGGAGGTGCCCGCCACATAGGCTACAATGGGAAGAGTGCCCCCTGGGTTTGTGGAAAGAGAGAACCGCCAGCCAAGTGTGGCAGCACAACATTCCTGGATGCCTAGGCTTCTTTATGAGGGAGAATTTTCCGTTAAAAATGTCCTGGCGAGACAAAAAAAACTGTCACTGCTATGTACCACGAGTTCCTAATAACCAAAATGAAAATGGGCTACATTGTATATTATTCTCGAGGCTGGTGCTGCATTGGTTTTAGGTTTAGGCATAACTCAGGGGAATCTCTGGGTCCCTTCCTCTCAGTGGTATTCCCGGGGCTCTCTGCTCCCATCTCAATGGTCTCCCCGCTACCTGAGCTTTCTTGAGACACAGGAGAGCGTGAGCCACAAAATTCAATGAAAATGTAGTCTTCGAGGAGCTTCCAAGGTAACATTTGAAATACATGGCATAGATTATGGAAAAGACATTCTCTATTAGCCAAGATAATAAGGACTCCTCCAAATAATTGAGATTGCATGGTACAGAGGACTTCCAGTAACTTCCAAAGACTTAACAGACGGTTTCATGATCAATAACAAGGCTACTGTCCACAAAAATAGAAAAACCCATGAGGGTCAGCAAAATCTCATAGGAAATATTGGCGCACTACCAACGGGAAGGGGAGGGAATGAGTCTAGTCACACTTAGAGGCAGAGACTGGGTCAACTGGCAGCATTTCAGTCTCCTCTCAAGATCACTCCATGAGCTTTCACACTACACCCTCCATTTACCAACTTCTACCTCTAGGTGGCAGCAACTTCCTTCTGTTCTCAACACCCTCGCCTTTGGCCTTTGCTTCCTACCTTCAATACAATTCCACCCTTCCTTCTCTTTCTCAAAAAAACACTTCACAGCCTGTAAAGTTTGGGGAAGATTATTGTAAGCCACTTGCACTGTAAGAAATCAGTCCACTCTTTCGGTTAAGCTATAGGGTTCTTCAAAGAGTACGAAATAAGAAAAACAAATACCATATGCTAACACGAACATATATATGGAATCTAAAAAAAAAAGTTCTGAAGAACCTAGGGGCAGGACAGGGATAAAGATGCAGACGTAGAGAATGGACTTGAGGACACAGGGAGGGGGAAGGGGAAGCTGGGACGAAGTGAGAGAGTGGCATGGACATATATACACTACCAAGTGTAAAACAGCTAGTGGGAAGAAGCTGCATAGCACAGGGAGATCAGCTCAATGCTTTGTGACCACCTAGAGGGGTGGGATAGGGAGGGTGGGAGGGAGGGAGATGCAAGAGGGAAGAGATATAGGAACATATGTATATGTATAGCTGATTCACTTTGTTATAAAGCAGAGACTAACACACCATTGTAAAGCAATTATACTCCAATAAAGATGTTAAAAAAAGAAAAGAGTACGAAATAATTCAGGTTTAAGGTGAAAAATAATAGAAAGCTATTTTCTTTCTTTCTCCAGACCTATCAACTACAAAATCTAAGGAAAGCAATGTTTCTTTTTCTTTACAGTCCTCTAAGGAAAGAAGGCAATGAGTAGAGGAATGGGAAAATAGATGGAATTGGAGAGATTTCTATTTTACAAGAACATTAATTTAATCCCATGGGTAATTTAAATCATTGCTTTCTAAAGGATATAACCCAATATGTCTTATGTATGAAGGCATTCCAAATATAGGGTGGAAGAGAATAATTACTAGTCACACAGAATTAGTAACATACAGAGTGTTAGTTACC
Source organism: Globicephala melas (assembly GCF_963455315.2). Lineage (NCBI taxonomy): Eukaryota > Metazoa > Chordata > Mammalia > Artiodactyla > Delphinidae > Globicephala > Globicephala melas. The sequence continues at coordinate 47,562,159 of NC_083331.1, forward strand.
CTTCTGTTTATTTGGCCTTCACAGAAACTGAAGTGGCTCCATCTGTAACCTAAAAAGCTATCATTTCTGCTTGGATGTACCACCTGCTCTTCCTGGAACATGTATTCACCTAATGTATCAAACCACAGTCCTACCTACCTATACTCACCTGCTCAGGATTCTAAACTGTTACAGTTAAGAAGGACCCAGGAGAGTCAAAGTAACTTATAGCCTCACTTGAGATTATAATAACTACTGGGTATGTCAAAAAAATCACCCAGGTGGTAGAAGATTCCTTTTATGTGAAGTTGACATTCAATTGTGGGCTAATACCTAGGGTTTATGAAGCACTTTCTTTCAAGGTGATACTATGACGAGTATTATCTCTGTTGCACTCTTCCCAAGACCGAATCTGAATAGTTTGGGTGAAACACCATTCAGTCGTTCACTTAACAGAAATACTGGGGTGAAAGGAGCAGAAAGATCGATTTAGTGTAAGTGCCAAATTTATACTAGAACCCAAGCCTGCAGACTTCAAGCCCTATTGATTTCATAGGAGCTTCCTCTATTTTATATCTTCTCACAATAACTGTGTTTGTTTTTTCCATAAATTTTTATTTATTTATTTATTTATTTACGGCTGAGTTGGGTCTTTCTTGCCGTGCGCGGGCTTTCTTTAGTTGCGGCGAGCGGGGGCTACTCTTAGTTGCGGTACGCAGGCTTCTCATTGTGGTGACTTCTATTGTTGCGGAGCACAGGCTCTAGAGCATGCAGGCTTCAGTAGTTGTGGCTCGCAGGCTCAGTAATTGTGGCTCGCGGGCTCTAGAGCACAGGCTCAGTAGTTGTGGCACATGGGCTTAGTTGCTCCGCAGCATGTGGGATCTTCCAGGACTAGGGATCGAACCCGTTTTCCCCAGCATTGGCAGGCGGATTCTTAACCACTGCGCCACCAGGGAAGCCCTTAAGTGTGTTTGGTTTTATTTATTTTCTACTTTTTTGGCTGCGTCTCGTGGCATGCGGGATCTTCGTTCCCTGACCAGGGATTAAACCCATGCCCCCTGCAGTGGAAGCGCAGAATCTTAACCACAGGACAGCCAGGGAAGTCCCAGTGTGTTTGGTTTTAAAAGCTGCTTTGGAAAATACATGATCTAAAGCAGGATTTCTGGGAAAATGGAGAGTCTGAGGGGATTAGGATCAAAAACTGTTAAGTTTCAAGAATGAAGTCTATTTTGACTAAACACTCTTCTTGGGCTTTGAACATTCAAGAGTGAGGCCGGAGAGAAGCCACTTATTCTAGTTACTAATTGCAGGGGTGCCTCCATTATCCAAAATATAAGAAAAGCCTGCCCCCAAGGCGCAACAGTGAAGGTCAGTAACTGCCTTTACTGGTCGCTTCTAGTTCTTGGGATGACAGGGCAAGTGGACGGTGCTGGTTTATGAAGCACCCTCTTTCCCATCACTGTTTGGTACCAGCAGCTCCTCTTCCTTTGGGACATTCCTCCTTACGTGTGGTCATAACAGGACAGTCAACCACCTCGGCCAAGGGCTGGGCATCTGTGCCAGGCTGGGGCTCATCAGACTCTGACCTCCTTGATTGAGATCGGGGAGCTGGAAAACGAGTCCAGCTCCCGTCGTTCTGGGCCTGCACCTGCTTATTCAATCTCGCTCCCGGGTGCTGTCCCGCTCCCTGTGTGTCCTGAGGCCCGGCTCCTCTTTCTTCCTTTCACTCCCGTAACCCACCTCATGTCCTTCGACAAAATTACCTTTTGCTTAAGGTCAACAGACTCAGTTTCCATTACTTCCGACAAAAGAAACTCACCTGATAAAGGAGACTAAACTGAATGAAAATTGAGACACAGGTAATGGCTACAGACAGCAGATTCCTGCAGGGTCCTCAGCTCTCCTGCTACTTATTAGCTGAGGGTTTATGTGCAGCAGCTGTGACTACAACCCGTGTGATATGGGTTGGTTTTAACTGGGAGGGTAAATAGGGTAAATAGGTCACACGCTATCTACTGCTCTCTTAGAACCGATTAAAGGAAATATATTCATTATGAGGATATTGGTCCTTCCTTAGGTAATCTAGTACGGTACCAAGAAATGTAATAAATAGAAACTTTATGAAATTGTTAAGAATTGTTAAGAAACTTTATGAAAATCTAGGGGTCAGCTGAGAAAAATTATAGTAAGATGAGGATATATTATTTAATTTTAAAATTGCTAGTTCACTGTCCATGTGTATACAGATAAATCTCCATGGCTAGAACGATTATACTGGAAATATGACTGAAAAACCCAAATCAAAACAAAACCGCTGGTACCCCAAGCATTCTCTTAAGATTTATGATCCTGAGTGGTATTCCCAGCACATTCAAGAACACATTAGGATTTTTGACTGGGTCCCAATATTAAGTCATTATTCTTTCAAATATATATATTTAGAAGTCAGCTTTGGTTAGCTAATTCTTTAGCCCAAAAATATCCACTGAAAAATACTGTAAAAGGCTAAGAAAGACTGAGGCTCCTCTAGAGATATATAAAATAAGATCTTTCACTGTTTTAATTTCATACATTAATTATAACAGAACTTGTACTGGTGCTAACAGTAGGTACATCATTTTTTTCATATTGGGACAGTTTTTTCCTTGCATTATTCATTAATGACTCCCTAAATCCCCTTATTCTGCCTGTTTCATTACAACACAACCATTATTTTAAAGGTCTCCATCTGAACAAGTTTAACAGGGAGGGGATTGTGATGGAGGATAATGCACACTGCACACTTCAAAACTATAAAAAGCTGTAGTTTAAGTAGCTTTCCCAGTAAAATCATGATTCCTGATTGTGTGGATTTTAAATACCCTTAAGCTATATAAAACCAAGCTAACAAACAACAATTATATGAAAAAAATATGCTACAAATCCCAGAATTACAAACAAGTCATTTTGTTTTTTCTTTCTGCTTACTTTGGATTTAATTTGCTCTTCTTTTTCTGGTGTCCTAAGGTAAAAACTTAAGGATTATTGATTTTATAGAGACACAGACGTACAGAACAAACATATGGACACCAAGGGGGGAAAGTGGCGGGGGGTGGTGCTGTGATGAATTGGGAGATTGGGATTGACATGTATACACTAATATGTATAAAATGGATGACTAATAAGAACCTGCTGTATAAAAAAATAAAATAAAATAAAAAAGATTACTGACTTTAGATCCTTCTTTTCTAACATATGCTTTCAGTGCAATAAATCTCCTCCTAAACACTGCTTTTTGATGCAACCTACAAAGTTTGATAAGTTGTGTTTTCATTTTCATTTACAGCTGACCCTTAAACAACACAGGTTTGAACCGTGTGGGTCCACGTATATGCAGATCTTTTTCAGTAAGTATGTATTACAGTACCACACGATCAGAGGTTGGTTGAACCCATGTATAGGGAAGCATGGATACGGAGGGCTGACTGTAAAGTTATACACAGACTTTCAACTACACAGGGTCAGTGCCCCTAACCCCTGCTTGTTCAAGGGTCAACTGTAGTTAAAAGTATTTTTAAATTTCTCTTGAAATTTCTTCTTTGACCCCTGTAAGTATGTTGCTAAGTCTCTGTGTATTTTTTAGATTTTTCCAAAAAAGTCCTTTTGAATACTGAATTAATATTTCTTGGTCATGCTAAAATTAGTTAATACAACAGAGATGTTTTAATACACAATAGTACCACACCTAGCTACAGCACTGAGAAGATGTCACAAAGAACAAGGAATATATTGACATGCCCAATAAGACACTAATATGGTCCTGAGCAGTGGGTTGGTAAAAACAAATTACTAATGAACTTTTAATAGAAAAATGTCTCAGAAGTGGTGACCTTTTAGCTCAGCATGATCTTATAGCCTTAATTCTCCCATAATTAGAAAATAATTGTAGAAAATAACTTACTTTAATTTTTTCCCCAAATCATCTTTATTGTGATTGAAGTAATACTAGACACAAAAATCAGCTGATATTACAGGAATGTGAAACAATTTTATCGACCGTTCTTGCTGAAATTCTGGGTAATAGAGAATTGAAGAAAATTAGACCAAAGGTCGTTAAGAAGGGCAATCTGAAAGACAGCATATAAGTTTAATTATACATAACTGTCACCAAGCTAAACTTGAGGAGGTGGTGGAAGTAACGAATTTACTAGCAGACACTGGATTATAACATAAGAAAAGATATGGATTTGGAGGGATTTTAAATGTGGCAACACTGTGGAAGTACTTTTCATTGTAATTCAGGATACAGAGAACTCGCAAACCGGTTTATGATTATATAAACTACGGCCCATTTTCTGAATCTGTTATCAAACACTGGAGAGACCATGCTTCCAAACTAAATCTAAAGGCAACCTGCTGTTATTTATTTGCCAACACGTATGGATTTAAAAAGAAAAAAAAAAAATGAAGGCCAGGCAGGCACTCTGGGAACTGGAATTTTCACATATTAAAGTTCAGACACAGTAGCATAATTTTTGCCCCGTAAGTCAAGAAGCAGGCGCTTCCCTGGTGGCACAGTGGTTGAGAGTCCGCCTGCCGATGCAGGGGACACGGGTTCGTGCCCCTGTCTGGGAAGATCCCACATGCCGCGGAGCGGCTGGGCCCGTGAACCGTGGCCGCTGAGCCTGTGTGTCCGGAGCCTGTGCTCCGCAACGGGAGAGGCCACAGCAGTGAGAGGCCCGCGCACCGCAAAAAAAAAAACAAACCAAAAAAAAAAAAAACAAAACAAGAAGCAGTGAAATGCTCTGGTAATTAAAATAACATAGTCAATATTATCTATAAATAATGAGCGTGCAAGGATCTGCAGGATGATGAGTAAACATTTTGGCAGGGAGCAACTGCTACATATTGGAATGGAAAGCAATGTCTTTATCAGGCCTCTCTCTCCTCCTGCTTTCTCTCCCCCGGCACATCAATCTCATGGGAATTTCCCAGACAAAAGCCTTCTGCTTAGCTTGTAATGAATTAAACATCCATCTGATTTAATCTCTAGCATTTCTCTTGCTCTGCCCACAGGTAACTAACTGCCACGTAGCAGAAAGCTGACTGGACAGGAGTGCAGTGAACTGGTTTTATGCCCACACCTGACATGGAACACATTTCTGTCTTTGGACCTCCATTTCTACGTTTGTAAAAGTGAGAGGTTGAACTGAACTTGATAATGCTTACAGTTTCTTTTCAGCCCCACAGTTGATAACTACTGCATTTGGACATGTAGAACATGGGTTAGTTCCACCTCAGCTTTCTGAAAGGTTTCCAATATCAACAACTTGAGCACCTTCCTCTATTAAGGCAAAAAAGTTTAAGCAAGAAGGAATGTCCTTATTTTTAAGACAAAAATCCATACTGGTTATACCCTTCAAAAAGTCTCAATGAAGTCATGTCTAACATTTGCAACTATATGCATATAAATATTTAAGCTCATTGTAGCACAGCGTATCAAACAATAAAACATCAAAGTGTGCAAAGGCTCTTCCTGCCCTCCCCAAAATCGGTGACACAGAATTTTTTCACTTCCAAATGTGAAATGTGATTCACACCCAGAATGTGTCACAATTTGCATGGACAGGCTACTAAAACTGGAGCTTCTTTTGTAGACAGCTACGTAACATCTCAGGCATGTTGGTAAGAAAGGAATCATGACTGAGACTGGTGGTGGCAGCAGCCGGTTGGTTAGAGAAAATTAATCCTATCTTACTATTGGCAATTCCTATTCACAATGCCTAATTTTCTCCATTATCGTATAAATAGTCCACAGTGTCTATTACGTGACACATACCTCTGTCACATAATAGCCGTACATGGACGCTTTGGGTGCATAGTACAACCATGACTACACCATCATCAAACAACCATATACACCCAAGTCTTTGAAAACTTTGGGACTGGAGCAGACTGGAAGGAGAAATGAAGAGAAGAACGAAAGAAAAGCTATAAATGAGCATATACTACGTGTATGTTTTTGGAATCCTCCCACGGATCCTGGCAAGCTTGGAGCCTTAAATCAACTTCGACGTTCAGTTCAGAGATATTCCCCACCAAGCCCCTCCCTGTCCTGGTTCAACCTACACACCAAACACAGGTTCCAGATTTCTAGAATAGCTTTAGGAATAAAAGAGCTGAAAGACGACTTGGAAACAGCCACTCTCTGTGGGTTTGGTATCAGAATACAAGAGCTTCAAGCAAAAAGATCTGTGAAGAAGAAAAGCCTATCTGTACATTCAACTCTCTAATAAGACTTGCCCCATGTGCCCCCCCATGGAGCAAAATATCTTTTTTTCCTGTCATTATCATATGTAAGAAAAAATACCAAATGCTCTTGAAAAGGTTCACATTGGACAAAGGAAGGTGTAAAAGAGGAGAGCTGTGACACGTGACATAGAGAATGAAGTTCATGTGCTGAACCTCAAAGGCTTCATCAATCCTCCAATCAACAAATATTACTAGAGCGGGATGGCAGTAAGGGGAGAGCCATTCTAATAGAGTTTATGTCTGGTCTGGATTGCTACCTCTGATTAACTGAATATTAAATGAGTTGTCCAGTGATCTCGTGTTCTCTACTGGGGTGCTAATAGATCTTGCAAGAGGTTCTTACTGCCATTTCTTAATCCTAAAAGTTAGCAGATAGTTATAACAGACCTGGCTCTATCCTAACATCTGTCATGGGACCCTTTACAGTCTGGTGCTTTCAGCTCCTTCCTGGTTATGTATATTTTTTTAACCACATTTTCTTTCCATTCCAGCAGGTTTGTTTGTCTTGAACAGACATTCTTTTCCACACTTTTCTTCAGCTCCAAAGGAAATGCTGCCACAGGAATGAGGCCAGTGGATGGGTGCTGCCTCTTGTACTGACATTGTGCAAAGAAAAACACTACTTACAATTTTAAGCCATCTTTACTCAATAATAAACAGTGGTTTGATAGTTCAACCACAGCTGTTGACATTTACAACCAATTGTCATGCATTTCCTAGGCATAACTTACAAGTTCAAGCTTTTTCATCTTTTACTGAGGTTTAATGCTTTATGTGATGAACAATATTTTTTAACTGATTGCACCACTTGCTGGCTTCACAGAAGCACCCAACATCACTCACATATAATGTCTGCGGATCTAACTCAAGCCGGAACCAAGTTAGTGCTGAACTTGCCATCTAATTCTATAAACTATCCCAAACTTCTATTCTGCGGAGAGCAACTATCACTTTCATATCCATGGCTAGCATGAGCATTTAAAACTTCTGGATTTTCAGAGTCAATATTTCACAAAGAAATAGCGAGAGTTTATCACTTAAGTAGATGTAGATGCTGGGCGATTCACTGGGCTCCTTCCTAGCTGCGTGATTTATTTCCATACACCAGCCTCACAGTATTTAAGTAAGAAAAAATTCAAGGTAGCATATATGCAATAGGATTTTTAACTAAACACATGACCAAATAATTTAGAAATGTCTCCAGGTCTTTGTATATGTATTTCAATCAATAAAGGAAGTGCTGTGTCAACCCTCTGCTTTTCCTATTAATTCTGGGTCTTTACTCAAAAACCTTCTTCTTGGGGATGGGTTTTCTGACAATCCTCTTCCTTCCCCTATACTTTTCCCCTTCCCAACGGCTCACTTCCAAACTAGCCTTAAACAGAGCTGATAACATTCTCCTCTGAACATTATACTATGAATGTATCTCTTAGAGCATTATTAAATTTTATTAAATATTATTTGTATGATGTCATATTGTATATTATATATGTGAGGCATCACACACGCCCCTCTCCTACAAGACAGTGAGCCCCGTAGAGACAGAAAGCATATTTTATTTATCTTTGTAATCTAGTGCCTGAGAGTGTAAATAAATGTTGCTGAATAAATAAATGTTGAATTTTCTCAAGCCTAGTAGTAAAGATCCCGTTTGTTTTTCATGGATTATTTCTCTGGAGATAAAAGTGGTTTAAACTTACTAACCAAATACTGTGCTATGAATTATGTAGGAACAAGTTACTGTTATTCTAATACTCCAGAAAGGAAAAGTGAAGGAAAGAAAATGTGTTATGTACTCGGTGTTCCACCTTTAGCCACTGAGAAATAAGATGTAGAAACTGGATTTCATACCTGACAACGTGGTACTCTACCCATTAGCTTATGTCACTCACTTGAACAGCTCCTATTCTCTATTTGTAATAAAGTTTCTTTAGCACAATATGCTTTGGACTAAGAAGGAATATCAGTTCCATGAAGTTAAAAAAGGGCCTGATTTCTCCCTTTCCTTTTATGTGATGGCAATCAGCATTATTATCCTCTCAGCTTTCCAGGTTTGACAGGGAATGGTATGCTTTAGTGACTGTGAGAAACCATGAGGGATGCCCCAGTTTTTAGGGAGTGTGTAAGCAAATGGCTGTTTCCTCTGTACTCCATTTCCCACTCTGTGAAAAAGAAAAGCATAATATTTAACATCACCAAGCTACTGTGAGGGTTAATTAGATTTAATGGGGGAAGGGAGGCAAGCTGATCAGGCACTATTCAAATTCAAAGAATCATTATTTTGTGTCTAAAAATAATCCTGATTTAGGAGTAAAATTAATTTGGAAGCTCAATCTTTGGTAATCATCTTCCCATACCTAAAATAAAAAAAAAATGCCATAGTTTTTAATCAAAATCCCATTCTAAGCGCAATTCAATGAAGTAAAAGAATGGAGACCTGTGAATGTCCATTCACCTTTGAAGTAAAACAGTACACAGATCAGTTCTTTCTTTTTCTTTTTTCTTTTCCCTACTTCTCTCCCTCCCTTCCTTTGCTCCTTCCTTCCTTTTTTTTGAAGATACACTATGTGTGGAAAGGTTAATTTTGGAGAATGGAGTAACGTAAACAAATATAGATTTTAAATTTACATTGACTTTTGTTCGTTTGTTTCATACGAAACATTTGTGAAACACTTTACATTCCCTCTTTAAGCAATCAGTAATCAATGTTCTGTGGTTGAAATAACTCTTCAGGTCATATCTGATAAGTTCCATCTCTATTTTTGTTCAAGAACTAGTCAGTCCACCAAAAGGGGTAGGATACGCAGGGTGGGAGGGAGACGCAAGAGGGAGGAGATATATGTATATGTATAGCTGATTCACTTTGTTATAAAGCAGAAACTAACACACCATTGTAAAGCAATTATACTCCAATAATGATGTTTTTTTAGAAAAAAAAGAACTAGTCAGTGAAAGAAGATCTTTGTATTCCCCAAATTAAAAAACAAATCCCTCGATATTTAAGGCTAAGGTCATAAAAAGGGCATCTAAACAGTAGTCATCATAATTAATTTAATAGATTAATTTACTATGAAAATCTTCATGAGAAGTAGAAGCTGGTACCTGAGAAAAATCCGAGTTGTTGTCTAAATCTTACTAAAAAAGTGAGTGTCTTCTAAAAATGGAAAACATTCTTTAAAAATGTAACAGTTGATAACCCTTGGAAATATGACATATCTGTTAGGAAAAAAATGTTGCACTCAGTTTTTGGTGAGTGAAGATGATTTGGCTGGAAAGGAACTCTATTCGTGTTTGTTTAGAATTTTCCAAAGGAAAGGGAAATAATGTAGTTCAGTCAGTAGAAATGTATTCTCTACAGAGAAAGCAGGAATAATTCTCTTTTAACACAGTCCTATTAAAAATTCCCATAAGACTTATAAATTCTCATCACATGGACTCTATACTCACCAAGCAAACTTCTGATTATTCATTCGATTTCCCCGGACCCTTGATACTGGGGACGGATGTACCCTGTAAGAGATGAGAGTAATCCAGTCATCGAAAAAGCATTTTCCTGATTATAAATGAACAAATAAAAAGTGATCTGGCTTATAAATGATCTCTTTTAGATTTGCTGAATATAAAATGCCCCAGAACTTGAGCACCTCTTAGTAAATGGATGCAGTTAAGTTCCTATGCCTACAGACCAGCAGTCAGTCTCTCTCTTTCCTTCTGCACCACTTTTAACATACAAAGTGTTTGTCACAATGTTCACTGTGAAGACCCCCCAAAGGTAGGATCAGTTTTACTAAGTTGATTCATTCATTCAGTCCAACAAAAAGTTACTGCTGCCTACCTAATCCTTGCCAGGTTTAGGAGTGCATAAAGGTAATGTAAGGTCTGGTGCTGGCCCTCAGTGAGCCCTTTCTGCTACTTGTTTCCATAAGAAGGACACGAAGAGACAGTCTAAGTATACACTCCCTCAGTCAACTTCCAGATTTAAAGCCCTGAAAAGCAAGATAATGAAGGGGATCAGTATACGCCACCCCAAAACACGCTACTGAGGCATAAGGATTATTTTCATTTGAAGGCAACCACAAACACAAACAGGAGGAGGAACTCTCTACCTTCCCTTTATATGCCTAAAAGCAGGGCATACATTTCCCTTTTGTAAAGGAAATTTTCATTTTTAAAGGCGTTCCCTGCCCCCCCCCACCCCACCGCCCCATACCAGGAAGCAGAGTACAATGTACAACTCTTATCACCAAAAATGGTATTGAGATGAGCTGGTATAAACAACCCTTATTTACCATTAGTTTCCCCCATACATTTCCTAGTCACCTTCCTAAAATTTAGCCCCCCCTAAACGTCCAGACCCCCTTTTCTTTTGACAAGGCACTTCTCTACAATTTATTACCCTTTGTTAAAATGGTATATAAGCTTCAAATTTTAACCACCCCTTTGAGTTACTCACCACTGAGTATTCCTGCATGCATGTATGTACGCATGTTTTATGTGTAAATAAACTTTGGATTGTTTTTCCTCTTGCTAATCTATCTTTTGTCAGTTTAATTTGCAGGCCCCCAGACCCTAAATAAGGAGAGGGTAGAGGAAAAAAAATTTTTTTCCTCCCCTACAATAACTTCATCCAAATGTCCAGGCACAGAATCTGTGGGAATGGAGGAGAAAGGAAAGGTGAATAGTTATTTCTAGGAGGAAGGTCTTCTAGATGTGATACTCTCCAGCCGGGCTTTAAAGAAAACAGTCATTTCAAACCTTTAGCTAAATTATGGGGAAAAGATAGTAAAGACTATATTGTTTTACAAGCTTCCGGGGTTGGAGTCATCCACTGGAAATAGTTGAAATTTCTAGGAACTGCTAATATCTTCCAATCAGGAGCTAGCTGCTGAAAATCCGTGAACCTCCACCTCTTTGTGGGTCACTTACTGGCAGCACAATTTGCTCTACTTCCTGTCCTTGTGGACACCTTCCTGCTTCCTAGTAAAGTACCCATCTTTCTTTACTAGGTACCTGTGAGATCTAGGCAGTCGTTAAGCTTGTGTTATCTTTACTCTTTATGTCTCAGACATTATTCTATTTACAAGACAAGAAACAAAATGGGGATTTTAAATTGGTCTTAAAGTCCACTTAGAACCAAGAGCCCCAAGGTTGATTAGAATCCCAGTTCTCCATAGTTGTTCAGCGAGTGAGAATCATTTCAAAACGGACAGTACAGGGCTTCCCTGGTGGCTCAGTGGTTGAGAGTCCGCCTGCCGATGCAGGGGACACGGGTTCGTGTCCCGGTCCGGGAAGATCCCACATGCCGCGGAGCGGCTGGGCACGTGAGCCATGGCCGCTGAGCCTGCGCGTCCGGAGCCTGTGCTCCGCAACGGGAGAGGCCACAACAGTGAGAGGCCCGCGTACTGCAAAAAAAACCCCCCAAAACAAAAAAAAACCGGACAGTACAGTTCTAGCCCCTCAGAAGGGCCAAATGCAGTCTTTCCGTAAACCCAGAGCCAGGCTGCACTTTGCACTCAGAAGGCTTATTTCTTCCAACATCCCTTATTAACATTCTTTTCCTCACAGCACTTCTCAATGGATTCTGCAGCTGAGCCGCTCAGCACAGATTTTCTGCTCTGTATGGGGGAGGGGTTGTTGATGATGCAGAAAGATGGAGAGAGGCCAGACAGCCCCTCTGGTGAACTGTCTCTTTCAAGCACGGCCCACTTCCTGCTGTTTTGCAGCTACAAGGATCACCTGTTGGTCTTGGCATCCGGCCACAGGGGGGCCTATCGGAAATGACAGACTCAGCTAGAAATGAAAGCCAGCTCATATTCCAGTGCCCCAATTTGGGGAGAGAGAGAACAAACACCCAATAAAAATGCATAAGAATTATACACAAGGTAGCAAGTCTCATTCTTTTTGCTTTCTTTTTTCTTTCAGTCTGTTTGAAACACAGTCATCAAAATGGAATTGTGAGCCCAAAACTGTCTCTCCAGTTAAAGTTCCCTGACCTAAGGGAAAATGCAGGAAATCCTCGTGAACCTTGCCTGCATACCCCCTGGGGTGTCAGAATCCTACTGCCTAAATAAAATGGGCAGGAGTAATAGCCCACATACTCACAGTTCTTTAATTCACTCTGCATCCTTTAAATGTTTACGTCACGTTGCTTCCACCTTAACCCTATTTCTAGTCATCATGATAATTCCACCAGGTGAAGTTTGATGATATAAAAGTACCGATGCTTCTCACTGCATACATCAGTGGGAAAAAATGGGTCTGTTTAACGTATAATTACAATATTCTCTAAGTAATTGTATCTTTTAGCAAAACTTCATTGATCCATAGATCAAATATTGTAAGTTGATAATTTCTTAACTGTTTAACAGTCTTCAAAGAATTCCTGATTGTGTATGTAAGACCAAATAATTATAAGGTTTCTTGAAATGGTAAAACAAGAAAGGTTTTTTCCCTTCCCAAAGCGAGTAAATTGATAACCTGGAGCTTACTTTATCTCATAAAGTAGACCGTAAAGGTTTGCATTTCAGCTACTCCCCAATTTCATTTCTGCAAAAGAATATGCAGTGTTTCTATGAGCTCTGTCTTTAAATTGTGACACTTTTTGCCTTCTCTACCTTCTTTCCACATATAGCAGCTAGGCAGGTAGCAAAGTCAAAACCCCAGTAGGAGAAACTACCATCTAATCTGCATGTCATGCATTATTCATGGCCTCCTGATTCCTGCACCTGCATCTAGGCAGGAAGCTTGCAGGGAATGTTCATTATTCTTCTCTTAGCCTCACACAGGCTTGATTACTGCTAAGCCACTTTGTTCTGTAAGTAAGGGTTTCAGGCCTTAGTACTAACCGCTGGATATGGAAAGAAAAAAAAAATCACCAGGCTGAAGAAAAGGGCAATCTTTGTTGTTGTATAACATGTATTCAATCCTACAGTGTGCTCTTCGGAGACTGACAGTTTAGGTCAGATGGAAATGCTTGCATTTGGTAATTTACATTACACAGAAAAAAGGAAGCTATAACATTAAGGTCATGCACACCAACTGTTCTATTTATATACACTTACTCATCTGAGGCAGACAGCATGTTTATAATTTTACCCAACACAAGGCTTAATTTAGCTTTTTTGCTTAGCATGTGAGAACTTTTTAGATACCTTCATACAAAAGTGATTCTTCCTTCTTTCGGTATAAGCACTAAAGGACCCGACCCTCAAATCTTGTATTTTAATGACTAACATTTATAGTTAATCAAGAGAATACGATCGGTCTGTTCTTTTTCAATGTTTTCCTGAACCTACCCGAATGGCTGGTGGCCGGCGGTGGGATGTGAAATTTCCATCCCCAACGCAAATTATTGATCACGGATGAACTGCCGGGAAGGGCACCCATCCTACCTTTTTACTATCCCCATCGCAGAAAAGCTGTGACAATTTAAATCCAATCTTATAGCCCCCAGTGGAATCAGGATAAAGTGGTAAAGAGTACAAACTGTGTAGCTGCCTGGGATTGAATTCCGGCTCCACCATTTACCAACAGTGTCATCTTAGGGCAAGTTACTTAACCTGTCTGCCCTTCTGTTTTCTCATTTCTGCACAAATGGAGGCAATGATAGTGGCCACCTCCTAGGTCTGTGAGATTTAAATGAGTTCATAGTTTTAAAGTGTTTGGAACAGTGCTTGGTACACAGGAAGCAGTTAATACATGTTAGCTATTATTAGCAGTGCCGATTGGATTGGAAAGGATGGGAAGATGGAACTGGAATATCCAGTTAATTCCAGGGGGTTGAGATAAATGTGCTCTACAGAGCCTGCAGTCTCGACTACTATGCTTATATGACTTCACTGAAGGCGAGGAAATAGCAAAGAGAAATAAACACCCATAGAGTAACATGAACCAAATACTCTGGTTTCTAAGGTATGACTTCCTCTCTGGCACCTCATTGTGTCTTATTAGAAGACCTATCTTCTGTTTACTAAATTGGATAGTATTTCAGCTGTATCCCATTCAAGTCAGTAATCATAGGAATAAAGTCATCCCCATTACTAAGCCTTTACTAGGTGCCAGACACCATGCTTAGTTCTTTAGCTACATTACCATATTTTCTCCTCATATCATTAGTATCCACATTTTACCTTTGAGAAAAATAGGTTTAGAAGAGTTAGATAAGTTGCCAGAGTTGCACGGAGAAAAGCAAACTCAGAACTTGGACACAGGTATGTCTGACCTGTCTTCCTGCAGATTATCAACCAATACTTATAAACTCATGTATATTCCCTCCCCACTACCCCAGAGGATGCAATAAAGTGAATTAGCACCAGGGGCCTTAACAAGACTTAGCATTTATTGGAGCCCAACCGAACATTCTATAGTATAAATAGATGCAAAGTGAATGTACTGGTTTTCCTGGCCTAAAATTGGCACCGGGCTAAATATTAAGCCTTCGGGGACTCACCAGAAATAGTCACAGTCATATACTTTGTTCTCCCTTTAACTCTTCATGAAAATTCCGCATTATTTGTGTTACCATTTCAACACATAATGTATATATAACACATGTAAGTTTTTGATGGTAAAATGAATCTACCTCCACTTCCCATTTTTTCTAGAACCCAAACCAATCCAGTTTGGGACCACACGTATCTGATGAAACCATCGATGTCACGGTCATCAATGGCCTCCATGTTTGCAAACCTACTGGTTAAGTCTCAGTCCTTATCTTCTCAAATTCTCCACAGTGACTCACAGAACTGATCACTCCATCCTTGAAAAACTTTCTCTACTCGGCATCAGTGACATTATTCCAGCCTTCTTACTCTTTTTTTTTCCCTTTGCCTAAGCCTCTTCCTCTCATTCTTTTGAGCTCTAAATATTGGTATGGCCTGGGGATCATTTTCCCATGACCTTTCTCTGCCCTGTTTCAGCTCACTCCCTGGATAAAGGAGTCTCCAAAATAGCTCCCCTCACCCCCTTGATGATTTCGTCCCATCCACAGGCCTTAGATACCACCCATAGAACAATGACTCCCAGATTTCTATCTCCAGCCCTAGCCCCATATCAACACCAGACTTAGGGTTTTCAGCCCCGACCAACCTTTCCCTTAAAAAATAAAACGTGTTCCTTTTCTTATCTTCCCAGGCTCAAAACTGGCAGCATCATTCACCCAGTTGCAACCCTGAAATAATATTTGAGCCGTTTCATGCTCTCATGCCCCATATGTTAGAGAGGCTGCTTAAGTGAGAAAAATCAGAATAAGTTATTATTTCAAAGACCAATAAAATATTTATTGTAACAAATTACTCATCTAGTAAGATTAGAGATTTTCATTACAAGATCATAAGAAATTATTATATATACATATTTCCTATTCTTAAATCCACTTTTTTCTGTTATGTAATAAAATGAGTAGCCCGTACTCTCATCCATAAATTGATCCAATTATTTGACAAAATACACACTTTAACAACCCAGTTTACTCCATTTGGGGAGGCAAAGATTAATCTCTAACTCCACGATTATTCTTAAGAATCAGAATTTTCCTACGTAGAACCACATGAAAGATAATTTTAAAGTAATTCTTGGTATTGCTGCCTTCTTACACACAGTTGTACTGAATACAAGTTCTCATGATTATTCAGGTTGGTTTGGATGTTTTTATCATAATACACACACACACACACACACACACACACACACACACTACACTTGACCAAATAAAAATATAAGCATGACACTTATTTAAACTAAGTGGGCCCTTTTATTCTCAGTTTTCATCAAGTCACTGATTAGATGACCATTAGGGATGCCATATATTTTCTAAGAGTTCTTTTTCCCTCCCATTATATTTAATTCTCTCTATGCAGAGCCATTGCTGTTATTTTCAGAAGAGTAGGCTGAATTTAAACATCATACAGAATTAACGTGATCATTTCTTCACAGTTAACTTTAACAGTATAAATTTTGTTAAAAATATAGTGCTTTGAAAGGAAAAACATGTATTTCTGCTACACATCAACAGAATGAGAAATTCTAAAAAGGGAACATTTGGTTGGTATAATTACGTCACATTAATTAATGCCAGGTTCATCTCCCAGCATCCTCACTTGCTCTCTCTGTGGCAGTGACACTGAAGATTCTCCTTCTTCCCTTGTCCCCTGGTTAGGGAATGCTCAACTCTAAGAAGCCGTCCCAAACCTCTAGGTCTAGGCCAACTTGCTCCAAGGTCTCACAGCCCAGGATACTTAGCACACATTAACTAAAGATTACAGTTGTTTGTACGTTTAGTTTATTTTGTCTGCCTCTCCAAGTAGATGATATGCTCTAAGGGGACAAGGGAGCTTTTCTCTTTTCACTCACTGTCATTAACTCCTTTACCTGCCACAAAGTGGGCACCCAATAAATAACTGTTGGAGCATTAGCCCTATTTCCCTACTAGACCAGAACTTCTAGGATGGGTGGCAATGGCTATGTCTAAGTCACCACTGCATCCTCAGAGCTTAGCAAAATGCATAATACAGAGTAGGCATATAATAAATACTTGTTAAGCAATGAGATGCAGAAAAAGGATAAAATATTTTAGATTTACAAATCTGAGCTATTTTACTGAGCACCTCCAGAGCACCTAGAGCTTCAATAATTGATCAATATTAACTAAATCCAACACATTTTCCTTAACAGCTACTACCCATGAAGTCTTGCATTGTGGGCTAAGACAGAATCTCTGCCCTCAGGCAGCTTGCAGTCTAGGTGAAATAAAGAGGGAGCAACTACCATAAAATAGGGTAGGAAAATTAAAAGGGATTTCAAGTTTTATTGGAGGGAAGAAGAGGTTAGAATTAATTCAAACTGTAAAGTAACAGGGAAGGTTTTGAGGAGAAGACCTTTAAGCTGGGCATGAAGGAAAAGTAAAAATTTCATCGTCAGAAGTGAATGACAGTAGCAAGATACTCCAGGAAGAGAAACGTGAATTGAAGGTGTGAGGTGAATAAAAAGATATGCCTGGAAGGGAGAGTTTCTTAGAAAAATTGGGGAAAGATGAGCTAGAATGTTAAGGCAGGCGTAGAACACAGATCAATAAATGAATGTGTGAAAAGGAATCAGTAATTGGGACAGTCAGTTGTGGGACAATAGCAATCTTTACTGGACAAAGCAATGTATATACTTCATGTGTGTGTATATATATATATATATTTAACATCTTTATTGGGGTATAATTACTTCATGTATATTTTTAATTTAAGCAACATTTATTGCATACCTAGTATTTACTCATGAATTCAAATATTACTTGAGCGTCTATTATGCCAGACACTTCTAGGCTCTTAAGCATGGTGAACTGTGTTAGGGGAGAGGATATTACATCCATTAAAATGTGATTCCTGACATCAGGAAGCGTACAGCACGGCATGAGTTTAGACAAATGATTGGCCATCAGGGTGCAGTGTGATAGCTGGCCATGGGAGCAGATAAAAAGGGCATCAGAATTAAGCTTTGGAGCAGACAAAAGACTTTTCCTTGGATTATAAATACGGTAAGTTTTAAAGGAAAAGTTTTCAGCTATGGAAGAGGAAGGGGGCATCCGAAGATATGAAGAGGCATGGAAGGGTAGAAATAGCCATAGCAAAACTACAAATTGTTCAGGGTGCCAAGGGCTGGCAGGTCTGGAGGGGCAGGAGATTATGTAATAACAGGGAACCCTGGAGATTCCCACATATGGATGGGAAGTTGGAGTTTCATGACTCAGTTTAGGCTCATGTGATCTCACGACCAAGATTAAGAGACTTGATCGTCTCTACCCTTCCCTCAATGCCAGAAAAGCCCCAAATAATCTGTTTCTCCCTCAGTATCACCTTGGGCAGTAAATGACACCAACCACAATAGCGTTTAAGAACCCAGCAGCCCAGGAATCATCCTTGACTGAACCTCTCTCCCAACATCCAACCCATTTTCAGGCCCGTCTGCTACCTCCTACCCACTTTTCATTTCCACAGCCATCAACCTATTTTAACCCCCTCTTCTCTCCTACCAGCACTACTCCCTAAACCTCCTCCCCCAATCCATTCTTTACACTAGCACCATAGTGATCTTTTTAAGAGGCAAACCTGTTTTTTCCTCACTCTGTTATCTCTTTAGTGGCTTTTCATTGCTCTTCAAATAGACCCAGATCTCAACACAGCCTAAATGCCCACGATCGGGCCCCTGCCTACCTCTCTAGCTTCACTTTCCAACAATATCTGTGCTTTCTGTGATCCCATCACCCTGGTCTCCTTTCAGTTTTGGTGCCTTTGCTTATGTTCCTCCTTTTCTATAGAAGCCCCAACAGGCCCTCCGCCCCTTCATCTGGTTAACTCTTACTCATCCTCAGCTCTCAGCTCAAAGAGCGCCTCTCAGGGCACCTTCCCTGACTCACCAACCTGCATCATGTCCGTACTACAGACTCATTATTCTCTGCATTTATCCTTCTCATCAGGCTCGTGGTTATTTATATACAGATGCAATCATTCAATGAGAAGCAGAAACGATTTTCTCCTTAGCTCTCCACTATATGCCCCGTATTGGACCCTACATCTGATACAATTAAATATTGATCTTTAAAGAGAAGGAGATGATGAGAATTAGGAATAGTAGCCTTTTTTATTTTCCCTGAGATTTGTTCTTGCAATAATCTGGAAAGGTAAATAAGTAAATGTACATAATAATTTTATACACAGATTTAATATGCATTTATTTTTATATTTAATATGTATTTATATGATAAAATATAACGTGGAAGAGAAGGTGAATGAAAATGGAATGGGCCTGGGTGTTGTCTCCTGGGTCCCACAGGAGATGGGTTCTTTGGACCCTGCATCAGCCCAGGCCCAACACAGTCTGAGCACAGGACCCATCCAGGGCCAGGATGCCAAAGCAGATGTGTCTATCACTTCCTCATCTCTGGAGAAATTTGTGGAAAATTAGTGGACACTGTGGAGACACTAGTGAAATTTAAATGAGGTCTACAGTTCAATTAATAGTGTTGAACCAATAATAATTTTTTGGTTTGGACAATTGTACTATTATTATTTAAGATATAAAGCATACAGAAACTGAGTGAAAGGGATCTGTGAACTCTCTATAGTATTTTTGCAACTTTTAAATATTAAAATTATTTAAGACTAAAATTACTTAAAAATAAAACATTCTTAAAGTGCTATTTCTTTGCTGGGATAAGAATATAAGCAATACAGATCTTCTAGGAACTCCTTTTTCCCTGTTTTATTTCATGCTTTTCAACAGTTAGTTATTGTTGATAGCATGCATTTTATAAGTTTATAAATATGAGTATATCTGTGTGTGTACATTCTCTCTCACACTTTTTTTTTAGTTAGTTAAACTCATCAATCAACAATTCTAATGCTTTCACCATCATCTTTTCCATGCCTTGGGTAGAGAATTACTAATAACAGGTGTGCTAAGAAGTGGTAGAAAGGAGTAGAAGAAAAAAAAGATGAAGTCATTTTAAAAGGTTAACCAAGGGCTTCCCTGGTGTGCGGTGGTTAAGAATCCGCCTACCAATGCTGGGAACACGGGTTCGAGCCCTGGTCCGGGAAGATCCCACATGCCGCGGAGCAACTAAGCCCGTGCACCACAACTACTGAGCCTGCGCTCTAGAGTCCGCCAGCCACAACTACTGACCCGACATGCCACAACTACTGAAGCCCGCGGGCCTAGAGCCCGTGCTCCGCAACAAGAGAAGCCACTACAAGGAGAAGCTCGCGCACCACAACCAAGAGTAGCCCCCGCTCACGCAACAAGAGAAAGCCCGTGTGAAGGAACGAAGACTCAACACAGCCAAAAATAAATAAATTTAAAAAAATAATAAAAATTAATAATTAAAAAAATAAAAGGTTAATAAAAATAATGCTATGGGGGGGATTTAGATCATGTCTACAGAGCAACAACCTATATTGTGGAATTGACATTTATCCAGGTAATATAGATTCCACATGCCTGCTCTGACCTGAGCTACCCTGATAGTTGCTTCAATTTTTTACTTTATTTTGCATCTACATAAGTCTGACATATTATTCTTCAGCATTCAGTATATGGTGCGTTAAGGCTCCCAACTTTTAATATGTGAACTGAAATACTTTGATTTAGTTGTTAGTATGGATGGCGCTGAAAATTTCATGAATTGACAGACATTTTGATTGGTAGTTATTCTATTAGTCACACTGCTAATGCCTTTTATTTGGTGTGCTCTGTGGAGAAATTGGAGTATTGGAAGAATTACTTCAAACGCTTTTACTGCCTCTGGTTGCATTAATTTTATGATGCCTCATTTGTGCTGAAAAAAGAGGCAAAGTTAAAGTATGTAATATGGGCATTCTGTCACCCCAAATTGGACCTATTACAATTCAGCGTTCTCTCAAGAAGGGGTTATAGCTCACTGCGCTGCACCATTTTTCCTTTGAGTAGGACAAAATTTTACATCGTTTGGTTCACAGGCATAATGAAAATGCCATAAAGTAGACCCCAAAGGTGATAAGCAATTGCTAAGAAGAAAATGTAGCTTACATTTCCCTTAAAGTAAAACTTCAAATGCTAGAAAAACTTCAACCTGGTAATTAAATGTAACTGCTATCTCTATTTTAATAAGGTGCTTAAAAGAAATGGATTTATGGATTTGTATGTGTGTATAAAGCCTGATTTGTCTTTAAGTAGACACCAAATAAATCAAAGGGAATGGTATCTAAGAGATGGACTCAGTACTGAATCAGAGAGCAGTCTGATCTGTAGACGGCTGTAGAGGCTGTCCTTTCACTGCCAAAACTGAAGGCCAAGAAGCTTGGAGGACTTTAAGGCAAAAGAGCCAGGAAATGACTTACTGGCTTATGCAGAGACACATTATTTTAGAACTTAGCATCGCAGGCCAAGAGCTGCCAAACACATCAATCAGTACCCACAGGGCTAAAGGTGCTTGTGGAGACTGGCGAGGGATATATGAAATGTCACACACCCACTTACCGACAGAATCAGACAAAGAACAATGCACCCACCACAAAAGCACTTCCAAAATGCACCAGGCCTTCTACGATTGAACACGATCATTTACATTAATTGCATTCACATTCACCATTCCCTCCTCTCCCACCGCCAGCCACTGGTATTTTCTTTCCACTGCTTCATGTAGCACTGATCCAAGAGGTTACAGAGTTTTCCTGCAGAAACACCTATGGGATATTATTATATTAACAAAATAGGCAAACCTAAGCACAGCTAGTTTCGTTATTTTGGTTATTTCTGAATTTGACACAGGTCGCAACATCGTCGTTCTGGTTGCTTATGAAGCACCCAACCATTCCTGTGACTGAAAAAAGGATAAAGAAGAAAGAACTGATTAAAGTGTATTAAGCACTGTGCGCCTGCCAACCAATTTAGGTGATATTAAAGTAATCCAAGATATGGCCTCTGACCTTAAAAACAGACTAGTTCAACTGGATGAGTATACAATCGCCTCAGAAAGGTTAAATAATAATATAAGATTAAGAACGCCAGTTCTCCAAACAGAAGAGTTGGCGCAAGACAGTAGATGTTGAAAAAATGGAAGCACTGATTACTTCAAGAGGGCAGTGGAGAGAAAAATCACTTCAAGCTAAGGGTATGAGATGGGGTCAGGTCTCCCAGTCTCCATCTCCTGAGCAGGCGTGAAGAAGCCCTCAGGCGTGCAGGTGTGCAGATGAGGATAAAAGAGGAACAAACAAAAAGAGGTGGGAGAGGAGAAGAGCATGCGGTTACCTTAGGCAGAAGCAGGAGTTCATGCAAGGGAGTGCAGCCCAGAAGGTGGAATGTCTTTGATGACTGGTGATAGATGTTTTGGGATTTTTCTCCCTAGAAAGTGCAAAACTGATGGAAGATTTCATTTCACAGGAGAAAGGGTATCACATAAGAATTCATCTGCCTGTGGTGCACAGATGACTAATATGAAGATAATCTGGATATGTTGCAACGTTCAGATATAAAGGGACAGAAGTCAAACCCAAAGAGGTCCTGAGGGAACAGGGAGAAAAGAATTGATGCGATAACAAGAAGTAGCCACGTGATCTGTTGACACCAGATAAAGGAAGGCAGAGGCAAGACTCGAGTTCTGAGAGACTAGAGGAATGGTGGGACACATGGTTTTAATTTTAGGCAGCTGGAGGGGAGACTTGCAGGAATGGATCCGATTTTCATTAACATAGTGCAGAAAACTGTAGCTGAAAAAGTAAGTGAGATTTCTAAAGGAAAGCTACAAAGGCAGAGGAGTTCGGAGGCACTGACTGAGATACCTTATGGCTGAGGGCAAGAGGAAAAGGAAGAATCAAGGAGTTAGAAGGGCTAAGACAGATAAGAGGAAAACGAATATAAAAAGATCCTGTGAGAAGTAAACACAGCCACTTTGTCAAATTGTCTAAAAGGAATGAGAGTGGGAAATGGGAAAGGCCCATTACATGGTCAACAGGTAACCCTCCTAAGAATAGTTTTCTTGGGAAAGCTACAGAAGGAATGAGCGTCAGGCTCTAGAGCGTTAAATCCTCAAAATGGGGATGACAATCTCTAGGTCCATCCATGTTGCTGCAAATGGCATTATTTCATTCTTTTTTATGACTAATATTCCATTGTATACGTGTACCACATCTTCTTTATCCATTCCTCTGTCCATGGACATTTAGGCTGCTTCCATGTCTTGGCAATTGTAAATAGTACTGCAACGAACACTGGGGTGCATGTATCTTTTTGAATTATGGTTTTCTCTGGATATATGCCCAGGAGTGGGATTGCTGGATCATATGGTAGCTCTATTTTTAGTTTTTAAAGGGCCCTCCAGACTGTTCTCCATGGTGGCCGTACCAATTTACATTTCCACCAACAGTGCAGGAGAGTTGCCTTTTCTCCACACTCTCTCCAGCATTTTTTGATTGTAGATTTTTTTGATGATGGCCATTCTGACTGGTGTGAGGTGATACCTCATTGTAGTTTTGATTTGCATTTCTCTAGTAATTAGTGATGTTGAGTATCTTTTCATGTGCTTTTTGGCCACCTGTGTGTCTTCTTTGGAGAAATGTCTATTTAGATCTTCCGCCCATATTTTGATTGGATTGTTTGTTTTTATTATATTGAGCTGCATGAACTGTTTGTATATTTTGGAGATTAATTCCTTGCCAATTGCTTCGTTTGCAAATATTTTCTCCCATTCTGTGGGTTGTCTTTTTGTTTCGTTTATGGCTTCCTTTGCTGTACAAAAGCTTTTAGTTTAATTAGGTCCCATTTGCAGCAACATGGATGGACCCAGAGATTGTCATAATGAGTGAAATAAATCAGACCAAGAAAGACAAATATCATATGATATTGCCTATATGTGGAATCTAAAAAAATGGTAAAAATGAATTTATTTACAAAACAGAAATAGAGTCACAGATATAGGAAACAAACTTATGGTTACCAGGGGCGTAATGGGGGGAGGGCTAAATTGGGAGACTGGGATTGACATATACACACTACTATATATAAAATAGATAACTAATAAGGACCTACTGTATAGCACAGGGAACTCCACTCAATACTCTAATGACCTATATGGGAAATGAATGTAAAAAAGAGTAGATATATGTGTATGTATAACTGATTCACTCTGCTGTACAGCAGAAACTAACACAACCTTGTAAATCAACTGTACTCCAATAAAAATTTTTAAAAAGAGAGAGAACGTATGTCCACACAAAAACCTGCACACTGTTGTTTATAGCAGCTTTATTGATAATTACCAAAACTTGGAAACAATCAAGATGCCCTTTAGTAGGTGAGTGGATAAATAAACTGTGGTACATCCAGACTGTGGAATATTATTCAGTGTTAATAAGAAATGAACTATCAAGCCATGAAAACACATGGATGAACTTTAAGTGCATCTTACTAAGAGAAAGAAACCAAACTAGAAAGGCTACAAATGGTATGATTCCAACAATATGACATTCTGGAAAAGGTAGAACTATGGAGACACTAAAAGGATTAGTAGTTGCAGGGGGTAGGGAGGGATGGATGAATAGGCAGAGCACAGACGATTTTAGGGCAGTAAAATTATTCTGCATGATACTACAATGGGGGAAACATATCATTATACATTTGTCAAAATCCATAGAATGTACAACAGCAAGCATGAATGTAAACTATGGACTTTGGGTGATGATGATGTATCAGTATAGGTTCATCAGTTGTAACAAATGTACCACTCTGGTGTGGGATGTTAATAGCGGAGGAGCTTGGGGGTACAGGGAGTATACGGGAACTCTCATTCTTTTCACTCAATTTTGCCATGAACATAAAACTTCTGTAAAAAAAATAAAGCTTATTTTAAAAAGTTTAAAAAATGGGGATAAAAGAATATTGGAAAACAACTTCTGTTTGAGAAGCTTTCCCATGAAAGAAGAGAAACAGCTGGAATAGCCAGCTGGGACCAAAAGAAGTCATTTGTGTTTTCTTTTTCTCTTAAGAAAAGGGAAGCTATCATTCTGTATGTTAGGAAGAAAGCACAATGGAAAAAAAAGTGTCCCTGACACACAGCAGCGACACATACACAAAGGTTTTCTTAAAAGTCAGCTTACCGTGAACTGGGTACATGGTCAGAGTTTTACTGGACAGTTTCACTTCTCCACACAGCAGCCCATGACATAGACATCATCATTCCCACTTTGTAGTAAGGAAAAGGCAAGCTTAGAGAGCTGTGATATACCTAGCCCAGGGTCACAGAACAGTGTTGAAACTCAAGTCCAAGCCACACAGACTCCACGCCACACTCTTAAACAATGTCCCACTCTGTTTATTTTATGAGCAAAGAAGTAACTCTATTTTTTTTTAAAACATGTCAAGTGGAGAACAGCTAAAATAGTAGAACATATTGCAAAATTTTCTTGCTTATAGTTTCATGTTTACCAATGTTGCTTGAAATTGAGAATTACGTTTATAAGTAGTCATGAAGTAGTCTGAACTCTTTAAATGACCACCTAACCTCAAAATATTGCTTATAATACATACAGTGGTCCACATATACCTGGTATAAGAAAAGATATATATTTGGTCTTTGCCCCAGGTGCTTGCACAGAGCTCCTAAAACCCTTGTCATTTCCTAAGTGATAGCGTGTCTCTTGTTATTCCTCAGAAGCCCCTTTTGACTACAACTGAGTTTATGGTAATGAGGTGACTCAGGGTCAGGCTCCCAGGTAGCTTCTGCAGGAGGGCTGGTCACCAGAAAGACCAAGCAATGATTAGAGGGAGAGAACTTTCAGACCTACCCCCATGGAGGGGAGAGGGGTTGGGGATTGAGTTCAATCACCAATGGCCAACAATTTCAGCAATCATGCTTATGGAATGAAACCGCCATAAAAGCCCCTAAATGATGGGATTCAGAGAGCTACCAAGCTGGTGAACACAACAGTGGGTAAGGAGGGTGGTGTGCCTGGAGGGGGCATGGTAGCTCCACACCCTCTCCCTCATACCCTGCCCTTTGCATCTCTTTCATGTCACTGTTCCTGAGTTGCATCTGTTATAATACACTGGTAATCATGAGTAAAGCACTTTTCTAAGTTCTGTGAATCATCCTAATGACTTTTTGAGCTTGAGAGAGGATCTTAGGAACCCTCAAATTTGTAGTTGACCAGAAAGCCTGGGGCCCCCATATGTGGCTGGCATCTAATGTGGGGCAGTCCTATAGGACTGAGCCCTTGACCTGTGGGTCTTTGCTAGCTGTGGGTAATTAGTGTCAGAACTGAACTGAATTGTTGGACACACTGCTGGTGTCAGAGGATTGGATAATTGGTTGCTGTTTGGAAAACAACATATAATTAATATATGTATGTGTGTGTGTGTGTGTGTGTGTGTGTGTGTGTATGTATATATATATTTCAACAATTTTATTTTATTATTATTATTATTTGCAGTATGTGGGGCTCTCACTGTTGTGGCCTCTCCCGTTGCGGAACACAGGCTCCGGATGCGCAGGCTCAGCGGATGGCTCACGGGCCCAGCCACTCCGCAGCATGTGGGATCTTCCCGGACTGGGGCACGAACCCGTGTCCCCTGCATCGGCTGGCGGACTCTCAACCACTGCGCCACCAGGGAAGCCCTCAAATAATTTTATATTGAGCTTTCATAGTACTTAAATTTCCCATGTGGTCTGGCCAAACATGAGAATAATGCATATAACGCCATTGTCAAAAAGTGAAATTATGATTTTAAGTCTGTAAGTTAAACGATCTTTTAAAAATTCTGCAAAATTTTGGGGGACTATTTTCCCTCAATCTCATTAGAAAATGTGGAAGCACGAATAGCCATTAAACAGAATTAACCCATATTTAAATCTACCAATCCTGATAGTCTCTTTTAAATAATCAAGACAAACTGAATTTACAAAATATGATTAGAGCAGTTTGCTTAAATTTGTAGTCCCTGATTAAATACAGGTGTTATGCAAAATAGGCTGGGTCTGGAAACTGCTCACAAATGCATCCTTACTATTTAGCATTATTTTTGCTTTGAAAAGAAAGCAAGAGTTTTTATAGAGTCCCTGCAAAATCTGCAGAAATGAGAACCAACCTAGAAAAAATAATTCCACACATGTACTAAACAATACCACACAAAGTATATAGGCCTAAAAACTGCATATTAACAAACAGTAAAACAGAACTATTGTGATTTTTTTTTTTAAAAAAAGAATGGATAAAATTGAAATAGAATCAGCTGATGGTTTCACTCTTGCATTCCTGCCCCGGAGATCTGAGAAAGAAACCAATATGATTCAGCTAGTTGTACAAGGGATAAAACAATTCAACATTCGAAAATAATAATTAACGAATTGAAAGAATTTCTTAGTTTCTACTGTTTGCCAGGCCTTGTGCTAGACATTGGTGATGTACAAATCCATAAAATATTGCTCCTGCCCTGAAAAACTTTCCAGGCTCAAGAGTTCAAACATCACAGAAATTTCATAGCAGGGTTACATAGTGCATGGTTAAGAGTACGGACTCTGGACCAGGCTGCCTGGGTTCAACCACTACGAGGTTCTAGCACTTACTGGTTGTTTGGTCTACGGATAAGATATCTAATCTTTTAGATATCTATCTATCTCAGTTCTCCCATCTTTATAGTGAGGGTAATTACATCCTCTCATTCAGAACAATCCTTGGAGCACAGCATGTGCTGGACAACTCTTAGCTACCTGACGATCCTGACCTTCCCTAGGCGAGTCCCACATTGCAGTGTCGATGTCTGCTCAGGGCTGCCCTATGTCTCTGTGTCTCACTTTCCTCTGAAGCCAGGGCAATAATACGAGGATGTATGTCTCTGGGTATTAGGTACAGTCTAAATGCTAGCAGACAACAATAAAGACTATCTCAAAACAGCCAGCTCTCAATTTGTCCATAACTAGGGAAATTCATCATGAAGAAATGTAAAAGCTTAATTTTTGAATAAAAAGTCACCAGAATATTGCAACAACCTGTTAAATATAGCAAGACAAATTCAAATCAGTATAGCTGTAGTAGACAGCATTCTGTTAGAATCCCAGAGTAATGGGTATTTTGGAAATTAAATGTGAAACTAACTAGACAAATTCTCTGCTGATCAGAAGTATGACCCAGTGGCTGTGAGGTGACTTTAGTTTCTTCTGAGTTTATCCATATTCAAATTTGGTGTTGACTGCATATCAGAGGAATGGCTGCCATGAGAGTCAAGAAAGTTTACTGAAGTGGTGTCAGGGGCTCTAATTTGCTAAGTCATCTACTAATTGTGGCTGTGTTTATAAAAGCAGCATCATTCTGGGCAGGGCAAAACAGGACAGTCAGTTGGACTGATTTATTGCTTTCTGTATGCTGAGTAGTGCTGAATAGCAGGGATCCTGAGACTCTCTTCTGCTCAGACATGTATCATTATGCTAAACACACACTTGCTCCCCCATTTGATTCATTCACACCACGGGAAGCAAATCATGGATGGATTAAATTATGCTTTTTTTTTTTAAGGTAACAGCATTACCAACATAAGGGTTCAAGGGCTTCAAAGAGAGAATATTTCTATTTTGCCAATGTGAATTACTGCGGAATGCCAGTTGTAAGTCACGTAAGAGCCTGTATACACCCTACTTTTTTTTTTTTCACCTTGACCATGAATTAATCCACAAGTACACAGCTTGGAAATATATTTGCACAGTCTTAAATTCAATTATGCCATCCGGTTCCTCATATTGCAATAAAGCGAGTGACACAAATTCTGGGGTTTCCCAGTGCACGTACAAGTTATGTTTACAATATACTGTAGTCTATTATTAAGTGTGCAATTTTATGATGTCTGAAACACAATGTACATACCTTAATTAAAAAATACTTTATTGCTAAAAAACGCAGACCGTCATCTGAGTCTTGAGTCGTAATCTTTTTGCAATAGCAACATTAAAGATCACTGACCACAGATCACCATAATAATAATAATGAAAAAGTTTGAGATACTGCGAGAATTAAGAAAATGTGATACAGGCAAAAGTGAGCAAATGCTGTTAGAAAAACGGCACCAACAGACATGCTTGAATCAGGTTGGCACAAACCTTCAGTCTGTAAAAACGCAGCATCTGTGGAGCACGATACAGCGAAGCACAACGGAATGAAGTATGTCTGTATTACCCTGTTTCCCCTGAACCTCAAGAATACGCAGAATAGGCTTTCTATTAAATAAAAAGAGGGTGGAAAAAAACACAACTTCTGCTGCTTCTTTACAACTTACCCTCTGCGACAAGCGGTTAATTAACATCTGACCCTAGTTCTTAGGCATTACATTTCTTTTTTAACCTCTTGTGATCTGGCTTCTACCTCCACTACTGTGGAATTGGTTTTAAGTCAGTATAAATTCACTTAATAATTAGCCTGGCTGAGCCCTCACTTCCCTCACGCCAGGCCTGAACCCTGCACTTCTCTTTTCTTTTTGTTAAAGGTTATACTCCATTTATATTAGTATAAAATACTGGCTATATTCCCCGTGTTGTACAATATATTCTTGTAGCTTATTTATTTTATTTATTTATTTTTTGTAGCTTATTTTATACACAATAGTTTGTTCCTCTTAATCCCCACCCCTATGTTGCCCGCCCCTCCCCCCATGGTAACCACTAGTTTGTTCTCTATATCTGCAAGTCTGCTTCTTTTCTGCTATATTCACTAGTTTTTAGATTCCATATAAAGTGATAGCATACGGTATTTATCCTTCTCTGACATTTCACTCAGCATAATGCCCTCTAAGTCCATTCATGTTGCTGTAAATGGAAAACTTCATTCTTTTTTTATGGCTGGGTAGTATTCCATTGTATATATACCACATCTTCTTCTTTTTTTTTTTTAACCACATCTCCTTTAGCCATTCATCTGTCGATGGACACTTCAGTTGCTTCCACATCTTGGCTATTGTAAATAATGCTGCTCTGAACATAGAGATGCATGTATCTTTTTGAATTAGTGTTTTCATTTTTTTCATTATACACTCAGGAGTGGAACTGCTGGATCATATGCTAGCTCTATTTTTAGTTTCTTGAGAAACCTCCATACTGTTTTCCACAGTGGCTGCACCGATTTCCATTCCCATCAACAGAAACTTGTACTTCTCTTGACGGCCACGTCTCATGACACCTCTGACACACCCCCATCACTTTCTTTTGCTCCCCCTCTCCTGCCTCTCCCCTTAGTTTCCATAGACTTCATTAAGGTACATCATGCTGGTATCTCTCACAGTTACGTTCTTAGTTCTAGCCTTGCCCAAATTCTAATTTTGCATTTCTAACTCCTTACTAGATCTGTCCACTTGTATATCTCACTATTAATACAAACAGCATTTATCTTCTCTCCATTACCAATTCTCCACCCATATTTTTATTAGTAAAATGGGTGTTTTTCAAGATACCAGAGTTCAGAGCTGTGTAAATATTGTTGATCTCTTCTTTCTTACCCCTTATAGCCAATAGCCACATTGTTGATTGACTCTGAACTGTCTCCACTGGCCTTTATTTTCTATGTTCTTGCAACCCCTCTAAATGAGGCAGGTGGTTGTTATCTTACACTTTGCACATTTGTTTCCACTGGATGGCATGCATCAACCTCTGTCCCTGCCAATCCATGTGACATCCTGCTACGAGATGAGCTATCTGGGCAGATACGGATGTTGGCTCACTCAGCACTGTGCCAGCCTCTTGTTTTTTGCCTTCCTAAAGAAGAGAGTCTAGAAAGCGAAAAGCGACATTTCCCAGAGGCCCTTGTCACTACATTTCTGTGTGTGAGCTGTTTCCACCAAGTCCCCGAACAAGGCAGATGTGAGCAATTTAAGGAAGCAACCCTGGGCAGAGACCCTCGTCTCCCGACAAGTCTAACAGTAGAGGCTTAAGTTCTTCTGGGCCAGCTGGGAGGAGATCCTGGCATCCAGGTCCACTTTAAAGGTGCAAATGCTGGGTGGGGAGTATCGGAGGTATTTTGCTAGAAGTGCCCTCTGGTTGCTCTGTTGGTGTATCATTTAATAACTCCCTTTCATCATAAATTGTTAGAGTGGATTCTGTTATCAGCAACTAAAAAGCCTGAAACACTTTCCTAAACCACTCTCCTCATTATATCAACCCTCAGTTCAATAACCATCAAAGGGGTCCCTAATGTCTATAGTATGAAGCCCTAACTCCTTATCATCACATCAAAGACCTTGATATTCTGGCCCTCACCCACTAGGTACTATTTCACACAACTTTCTATAAGAACCTTTCCGTCTAGGCTTCTGTTTTTTTGTTATAGGGCTTACCCCATTTCATTTACTGGAAATACCTTTCTCCCTGTCTCTGACATAAACTCAAGCTAATTTTCAAAGCACAGAATAAGCCCCACCTCTTCCCTGAAGCCCTCCTTGACCACCTCATGCGGGAGTGATTTTTCTCTTCTGCCTCCTCTAGACACACAGGACATATTATATTGTCAGACTATATATTTTTCACATATGGCTTTGTATATTCTTGATAATTTTCTTATACAAGTTCATAAGGGTTCTCTCTCTAATATTCATTCATGAGGAACCTACATTATATCATTCATAATAACAACTAAATAGCTAATTTACTGAGCACCTACTACAGCCAGGTGCTGTTGTAGGCACTTTTTATGTCCCATCCCTGGACACCCACCACGTGACAACCTTGTTCATTTAATGGATGCTGAAACAGAAACAAGTTCTGGGAAGTTATATAGCTTGTCCAGGGTCATGGAGTTAGAGAAAAGATGGTGCTTAATAGATATTTTATCCAACTACCAACTGAATAATCAGGAAATTATTTTTTCAAAGGAACATTTCTTGAGCACTTACTATTTACCATGCTTTATGCTGAG
This sequence comes from Globicephala melas, assembly GCF_963455315.2. NCBI lineage: Eukaryota > Metazoa > Chordata > Mammalia > Artiodactyla > Delphinidae > Globicephala > Globicephala melas. The sequence continues at coordinate 47,593,832 of NC_083331.1, forward strand.
CACGACTTTACAAGTGATGTTTTATTTAATCCACTCAACCACCTCAAGATTTAGATACTTTACATGTTTTAAAGATGAAAAAAACACACTGCCACCAAGAGAAATTAAGTAACTTGCCAAGATCTTAGTGCCAATCAATACACGGCACTTGGAACCCAAGCATTTGACTCCAGAATGCATGCATTGCATCTTAGAATAAACACTTCTGTTCTGAAGGATACAATGATTTGACTGGGAGACCATTCAATGAAATCTTTTGTTTTTAAGCAAAAAATAATAAAAATAAGGTACATCATAGCACATTTTCTTTATTACAAGAGTCATGATTACTGTGACAATTTAAATCTTCTAGTTTGCAAGACACGGAAGTAGCCTAACATTTGAAAATTGAAAAGTCAGGGAAAAGAGAAGAACAGGCAGGGCAAGAATAACCTGGCAGGGGGGGTTCCCTGGTGGCGCAGTGGTTGAGAGTCCGCCTGCCGATGCAGGGGACACGGGTTCGTGCCCCGGTCTGGGAAGATCCCACATGCCGCGCAGCGGCTGGGCCTGTGAGCCATGGCCGCTGAGCCTGCGCGTCAGGAGCCTGTGCTCGCAACAGGAGAGGCCACAACAGTAAGAGGCCCGCGTACCGCAAAAAAAAAAAAAAGAACCTGAGGAAAAATAATCTCAAAGTTTGAGAGGATGTCACCTGACATGTTAGTCTTCCCCATAGTAGCCCACATATATTTTATTTAAAAATAATAATTACTGACTAAATCTCTCAGGGTTCTCTTGTTAAGTCTCCTTGCTGAACAAGATGCTCTTCTTTGACTGATTCTTTCCTTATGTTAACTTACTCTTAATATGCAAATTTGTAGTTTATATATTAGTTTTATATAATACTTTTCCCTTGTAAAATTATCACCATATTAAATTTTGCAAATGCACATAATTTTATTTCCTTAAAGAACTCATACATAACTTATTTCAAATCTTGGGTTTCAAAGCAACTGAATTTGAGCGGGTAATTCTAGTTCAACCCAAATTTGTCATCCTTTCATGAGGGTCTTTTTGTTCCTTTCTCCACATTCATTTGTCATTCAGGAAGTCAGTGAAGAGGTAAAACGATGGCCTATAGAAAGTGACAAGTACACCCACACGTCAAATGCATTTGAAAGCAGATTTGTTTCAGGAGCAAACCTTCAGTTCAGTAATACAGGGTGGTTCCCAGTGACTGCTAAGAGCAAGTCTGTCAAGGACAGCTCTGCACTGGGCATGCAGAAACCACTTCTCTGCTCTTATATCAAACACATGTCACGTTCCCTTTGTTTACATGTCTGCTCTCTAGTTATGTTTAAAATGAAATTGCTTTCATCTCTTTTTGCATTTTTGTTTCAGAACATTCCAACCTTACATATTAACTTTCAAATTAAGTAAACAGCTGGGCAAATGGAGTTCTCTGCAATTCATTTTCTTATAAAGTGTGAAACTTGCACCTACACATTCTGCTAATTATGATATAAAAGTCATAGTCTAGTGAAAACTGACTAGTTTTCCTGCCTTGAGTCCTATATATCTGTCATCTAAGCAAACTGCTGAGTTCTGTACACATTTCCAAATAGTTTATTGTTACTTCTGAAAGCTATTAAGAGACTCCACTATTTTTCCGAATTGTAACAGTTTGAGTCATTAATAAAACTCAAAACTACTGAGAATAAAGTTTCCTTTTACTCTGGTGAGTTAAGAGTATAAATGCTCTTGGGGACACATAATGGTCTCACAAATTGCATCCTATAAGGGAAGGTTTGCGCACCTTTGTTTTCCTACAAATATTTTCATCCATTGGTCTTTAAGCGGGGCCATGAATGCTGGATCAGTGATAGTCTCCATTTGGGAAGTGCCTTAGACTGCACAAAACACTGCTGTCTCATTCGATCCTCACAAAAGCCTGCGGCAGGAACACAGGCATTACTATATCTGCATTCTGTAAATGAGCACCCTATGGCATTCGAGGACTTGCTGGGTGTCACCATGGTCACCATGGTACCAGTCAGTAAGAAATGAGCACCAATTCTAAACGTTTCTTTTTTCTACTACCCAGACAGAACTCAGAGCCAGAAAGCAATTTGGAGATCTCCCTCATCCCCAATGGTGAGTGGGACTCTGGCTACACAGGGACTAAGGACGCCCTCGTTCTTCCCCAATGTAATGAAAAGGAAGGCTTCAGAGTCAGACATAGCTAGGTTGGACCCTATTTCCAAAATATACTCTGTGATCTTGTGCAAGTGACCTACATTCATTTGACTTTTGGTTCTTCATCGCTTAAGTGGGAAAATTAACACCTATTTTCTGTAGCTGTGGGAATGAAAAGAGATGAGATGTGGTGTGCCTGTCTCATGACCACTGCTCAGAACACATTCTTTTCTTGCCCTCTTTTCAACTCACTGTTTACATAATGGTACTCAGTTTTCACATTTTATTTCATAAACTAAACATCTCAGCAATCCAGTTGCTTACAAAAACTGGTTTTAAATGTATCTGTTTCTGACTTTTGCAGGTAATCCTTATGTTTCTTTTAATTAATTGTTCAATCTTTATTATATAGAGTCCTTTCCCTTAAAATACTAGACCAAACAGTAAGCATACTATTCTTATTATAATTTATTTTAAAATGTAAGTCAAAACCCACATCAGTCTGCTCTGGACAATATATTTGTCTTATATTTATTTTTGTAATTTCTTTTTAAAATTACACTGTTTTGTGCTTAGAATGGAAGTTAATCCTTCCAATGATCAAGTATTTTGTGAAGTCACCCATGCTGACACTACTTTGCAGCAATAAAAGTCAAGACTCTCTAGGGTGGCACTCAAAACCAATTAATAGAGATGCATAGAATTTTATATTGCATCCTATCTACTGCATGCAGTGCTGGGCATGGTCCTGGAGTCAAAATACTGCTTAGAAAGCATGCTTAGAGAATTTTCCGGGGATGCCACAGTGCATTTAGGAACAAGTTTACAAAGAAGCTGCAAGAACTCTCCAGCTAATCCTGGTGTTTCCCTCCTCTTGGTCTAATAACAGAGGAGGGAGCTGGTCTCCTCATCTCCATTCTGCAGATGTGAGTGAGTGCTGAGGCTGGGCAACCTGAAAACAGGGCCAGCAGAACACAGAGGGGAAGTGAAATTCAGGACCAAGGACTCACAGCTCTGGGCTTCCACAAACCACACTCCTTCTTCCATGAAAGTCCCTCCTGTCCTTCCAGGAGATAAAACTAACACATTGAGTGAACAGAACATTATCTATTCTGATCTTGAAATTTTTGATAATAGGGGGAACTAACCCTTGGAAAACATGTTCTGCATTTCAAACTCACCAGAAATAAATTACAAAAAAAATTCTTTTGCATTCCTCTCAAGATCCCTAAAAAAACTTCCTAGGACTTCTTTCATTTTCTTAAAGTTATCTGAAAGTTAAACGGACTCAAAATACGATAATCAGAGTGAACAGATATGTGCAGTCTATACATTTTATAAAGACACGAGAGCAGAAATGTTTACCAGATTTAGTAGTAAAAGTACATATTCATGTGACTACTCAGACATAGTAAAAGCTAAAAATCATTATTACACTATTATCTAATGATGCAGTTGGAAGTATTTTTCTATAAATAATACTGTAGCAGAATTTCAATGCAATTTGTCTTTCTTCCTCATTGAATTGCCACTTTTTTTCTGCCACATTACCTGTTTGTCATTCCAGATAAGTTGTCAGGTCAGAAAAAATCACCGTCTTCTTTAAGAGCAGTACTTCTGTGGCTATTCTCCTAGAATAAAGCCTTATTATAGAAGTGACCTTTAAGTATATATGGATGACACCAGCATCCTACCTGTATTTATCATGCAGAATCTCATGCTCTGCGTATCTAGGTATTAACAGTTCCCTAGCTTTATCTAACAGTTGTTGCATTATTTTTCCTGTATGTTGATTTGTTAGTCCAGTTGTTAATTTTTCAATTACACTATACTAGGTACATTTACATAGATTATGGCAAAATTTCTTTTGAAATGGGAAAGGGAATAAGTAAAGAAATATAGTATTCGGCCTTGTTGTCATGGCTTCTGTTCTGGGATTATGATCCCTGTGGGCCAAAGAATACAATCATCAAAACAGGAATCCAGTTCACTGGCATCATGCTGGAGTAGTCTCAAAAATTATTCCCCACAATGTGCTATCCTGGTCTGCAGAATGCACTAAATATGGCAAGCCAACGACCTAAATCAGCTGTTTTTAACTGCTTTTCCCCCAATATTCATAGACATGTAATTCTCATGTTTATATACAGAGTCAAACAGACACCAGAAAATAGACCCAAATAAACCCAGATTTTGAAGGTTGCTCATTATGGCTATGGTACAGACAGCAGGTTAAATGATATTTCCAGTTAGCTGCAACTCCACTCTTTGAACCGATTACAATATACCAGTGAGTCCTAACCCACCAATTTGTATCCACATCTTAGATGAAAACTGCTACAAGAAGCCTTCTTGCGATGAAATTGAACACAGAATCTCAAAGCGTAAAAGAGACAAAAGCAATATGTAGCTATAATAAACTTATTTTACGAATAGAAATTCTTACTAATTATTACAAAATGGATATGAAAAGAACAATTATGTGTTTTAATATAAATACTAAAATGTGAGGGTTTTTCTAAGATCATGGCAGCATCCACATGACCTTGCATTTCGTTCCAGTGAGTGAGTCTAAAAGAATCTGGAACCACTGAAATTCACAGTTAAAAATGGTCAGACTGTTTAACAGGCCATTCTGCAATCTCCGAATCCTCTGCCATTAGAATAATGTCGATTTTCACTGGGTGGAGAGGTACTTGAATAATTTAAATTTGTACTGAGTGGAAGGATGTAAAGGAACCCTCTGAGGTATTTGAAATACTCTATATTTTGATCTATACGAAGGTCACATGAGTGTGTTCATCACTGAGCTGTACACTTAAGATCTGTACACTTAACAATGTACATGTCACATCTTAATAATAAAACAATGGCCCAGAAGCCTGAAAAACAGTAAACTTTTGTTTTTAAGTTAGTTAAGAAAAATGTCTAATGAAAGTGTATATTATCATTATTATTAGAGTTAGAAAATAAGAACCAAAATGATTTCTAATATATTATCTTGGCCACACATGCTATAAAGATTCACTTGATACAAATGACTGCTAAGCCATGGTGAAGTCACATGTTGAACACATATGCCTGACTCTGCCTGACACTTAATTGAGCCTGGCACATGTGTGCTTCAGTAATGTACTCAGCTGTGCAATTTTATGTGAGTGGACATCTGTAGACATGAATTTGAAAAGAATTCGTGCAAAGTGACAGCCTTTATAACTAGCAATGTATGATAAAAAGGGTCATAAAGAGAAGCAGCAACAACTAACATTTATTGAGGTTTTACTGCATTACAAGCACTGTGCCGAGTTCCTGCATTCAGCACCTCAAGAATTGCATTTACAGGATTTTTAAACATATGAACAGAGAGACAGCAGGAGATCTGTTTTGCAATCTGCCCCTAAAATAAGATAATATGGCAGCACAAATTAATGCAAGTATAGGCTCCAAGTTTGTAAAAAAAAAAAAAAAAGTTGTTTGGCAACTCTTATACGTGATTGTATTATAACTGCAATTTTAAAATTTACTGAATTTCATTAAAATGAACCTTAAGCATTTAAAATCTAGCATTCTATAGGTGTCATCTTGAAAAGCATCATCAAAGGAACTTTTCTGACACCAGAACATATCTTCTCATTCGAAGAGTTTATAGCTCACAAACTCCTTTCCTTAGCCCGCAGAGCAGTGAATAAGCTTGGAGACATGATGGGAATGAATTTCCTGGCTTAGGACTCCTTTCCTAAACAACTACTGTCTTCGTGATTAATATTTTTCATATGTAAAGCAGGTTCTTGATATTTTTTTATTGGATCTCGTATAAATCATCTATTATCATTACATTAAATCTTATTGAAGTTTCAATTCTAAAACTCTAAATTCCAAACTCTTACTTGATTACTTAAATTCAAGTAATTTTTTAACATCTTTATTGGAGTGTAATTGCTTTACAATAGTGTGTTAGTTTCTGCTTTATAATAAAGTGAATCAGCTATACGTATACATATATCCCCATTATCTCCTCCCTCTTAAACTGGTTTTAAAATCAATAACGACTGGGTTTTACAAGCATCGGATTTGCTAAAAAGGAAGTATTGACACTTTTTTCCCCCCTTAAATTGGGAAGACATGTGAAACAATCTTGAATCTTTTTTTTCCCCTGTGATAAAGATGGGTTTGCCTGACCCACGCAGACCTTCCCCAATGACTGGTGATTTCTGGCATATATTCGATGCTCAAGTAACGTGAGCTTCCATGAAAGATAACAGAAATTACTGCAATGCGTGGAAGAACTTAAGTTCACTGGAAATTTTCTTTGACTACAAATATCCTAGTTACTGTGGTGGACAGAAAACGAAACCACTCTTGGCGTGTTAGAGATGACATTCTCTACTTGTCTCCTTCACGAAGCTGAGGGTGAGGTCTTTACACATGGCAAGCATTCAATAAGCACTGAATGAATGCAGTGTAAGAAGGAAATAATCCCCTCCTGATGTCTGTCATGTCATTAAGCAGAACAATAAACAACAATAAACAGTCATTCAAATGACGTGGTAGGAGTATCTGGATGAATCAGTAATATTTACCTGCAATTTTGACTTTATACTTTTAGTTATGTAACATAAAGAGGTAACTATAGTTCCTGGGCACTCTACAAGCACAGAAATCTGGAAAATGCTTGAGACTCTCCCTATCTTTAATGGATAAGAAATGGGAAGGTTGGAGAGTTATAAACTATTATGGAGTTAGCAAATGGAAGAGCTATTACTAAAAGAAAAGCTCCTTATTTTCTCATTGGAATAAACCAAGACCCAACCTCATTTGGGGTTTAAAGCTTACAAATACTTATTCACGTCTTAAGTTAAGAGATCAGAGGAAGAATTTCAAAGTTCATGTGGATAAGAAGACAAAGAGGTACCCAGAATGAAAACAGAGAGGGGGAGATACCAATGACGATGGCATTTACTGGGCCTTCAATCAGTATATTCTGAATGGATAAAAAATCATAATTGCTACCTACATTGATTTCTCCGATAGTTATCAGATAATCAAATTTATATATTCAGACAAAAACATGTTGTAATTAAGTTTGTTTTTTTTCCCCCAAACACAGTTATTTGAATAAGTGTCTTAAGCTTTCTTTTTACTCTGGGTTGATCTCTAGCCTACAGAAATGAACATCACTCCTCTGGCTGTCATCCTATTTTTCTCATCTCCCTCACAGTTATGTGTATACGTTTGCTTCCTCGAATCTTAGGCTCCTACCCCTTCAGCACTCATGATTCCTTCCTATTAACTTGCTGCATCCAGGCTTATAAGTCCTTTCCACAACTCGATGAGATCTGTACTGTCTCTAGTTCATTTTTTGCTAAATTGGTTAGAGTTCTCATTTTTCACTCTCCTGAAACCTCAAAGGGACAGGATCTGGCTGAAAATCACTCCTCCCTATTTTCCTGATGCTTCTCTTAGCACTTCTGTCCATGTAACTTTATCTGTCTCCTCACCACGGGTCTTCCTCCCAAACTTGTCCTTGGCATCTTGTTCTTCACTGAGGAGGACTGAATAGATCTTCTTTGAAAGATTAAGTAACCAAGAGAATGCCTTAAAAAAAGACTATGAATACCAAAGGTAGCTAGAGATGTGGACTGACTGGAACTCTTGCACACTGCTGGCGGGAATGTAAAAGGATACAGCTACTTTGGAAAACGGTTGTGGAGTTTCTTACAAAGATAAACATACATGTTCCCTTGACCCAGCAATTCCTCTTCTAGGTAGCTACCTAAGAGAAATGAAAACATGTCCACAGAGGAGTTGCACAGAATGTTCATACAGCCCTAATATAATAAACCCAAACTGGAAACAACCCAAATGTTCATCAATGAGTGAAAGAATAAACAAATTATATTACATCCAAGTGATGGAGTACTACTTAGCAATGTAACAACATGCAAGAATCTAAAAAACATCATGCTGAGTGAAAGACTGAAATCAAAGAATACACAGTATACGATTCCATAAAGGAAGGTCTAGAACTACTCCATAGACAGACATCAGAAAGTGACTGGCTGGGGGTTAGGGGGAGGTACTGAATTTACTGGTGGGTGCAGGGGGCGAAGGTAACATTTTAGGCGATGGAAACGTTCTGTATCTTGATTCAGCACAACTACTGAAGCCCGCGCGCCTAGAGCCCGTGCTCCACAAGAGAAGCCACCGCAATGAGAAGCCCGCGCACCGCAATGAAGAGTAACCCCAGCTCGCCGCAACTAGAGAAAGCCTGCGCACAGCAACAAAGACCCAATGCAGCCAAAAATAAATAAATTAAAAAAATAAAATAAAATAAAGCTAGTTAAGCAGGGCATCTTCAACAACCCCCCCCCCACTATTTCTCTCTACCCATCTCATACACATACTTCTACTCTAACATTAATTAAAAAAAAAGAAAAAGTTGCAGGTGTATGAGTACAGTCGCCCCCCTCCCCGCCAGACCCAACCCCGGCTCCATGCCCACCCCATCCAAGGGTTCTGCATTTGTGGATTCAACCAATCGTGGATTGAAAAAAAAAAAATTTTTTTTCCATAAAGTTCCAAAAAGCAAAACTTGAATGTGCCAGGAGCTGGTAACTATTTACATAACATTTACATTGTATTTACAACTATTTACATAACATTTACATTGTGTTAGTATTATAAGCAGTCTAGAGATGATTTAAAGTAAGTATAAGGGAGGATGTTGTGTAGGTTATATGCAAATACTAAGCCATTTTCATAAGGGACTTTAGCATCCTCGGATTTTTGTATCCGCGTGGGTCCTGGAACACAATCCCCATGGACACCAAGAGGCAACTGTATATACAGTTGTTAAACCCTTTGAACTGTATTTTTTTTTGAATTTTATTTTATTTATTTTTTTATAGAGCAGGTTCTTATTAGTTATCCATTTTATACATATTAGCATATATATGTCAATCCCAGTCTCCCAATTCATCCCACCACACACCCCCTCCACCACTTTCCCCCCTTGGTGTCCATACGTTTGTTCTCTACATCTGTGTCTCTATTTCTGCCCTGCAAACCAGTTCATCTGTACCATTTTTCTAGGTTCCACATATATGCGTTAATATATGATATTTGTTGAACTGTATTTTTAAAATATGTGTGTTTTATTGTATGTCAATAATACCTCAAAAAAAAATTAACCTCAATAATCATTCTTATGCCAATGACTGCCTTTCTGTATTTCCAGCCTTCTCTAATCGGTTCCAATTCCAGATCTCGAAATTCCAACAGGATGGTTCTGTTTGTATGTTTCACCATTTTATCAAACTCCACCCACTCTACTCAATTACATTATTCAGTGCAAAGGCATGGCCATTCCTTCTGCCTTTATCTTATCCTTTAGAGTCTAGTTATCACTAAAACTGTCAATTATTCCTTTAAACCATAAATCATAAATCCTTTCCCTTCAAGACAGAATGCAGGAAGGAGCACTTTTAACATGTACTGTAAAATATATCTGATCGGGCACCGTTAGCATCACTACTTATTAGTTTTATGATGCCTACTAAGTACTTAACTTTCCTGAGTTATACTGTCCTCATCTGTAAAATGAGATAATTCATTCACTGCTACGTTAGGAACATGGTGAGATACATAATAAAAATAAACGGAGACTTATAAAGCACTATATTTTTAATACAACACTTAGGGTTATTGTTACTGGTTCAAAAGCCACCACTGGAGCCCTGGCCCAGGCCCAGAGGCGCTCGTGTCTGAACTACTTCAATAACTTCCGATATTGTCTTCCTGAGTTTTTTGGGCATGTGACCAACTTGTTACTCATTTTCATGACTAATAATTTATCGTGCAATCCCTTTTAAAACACTAGGATAATCTTGATCTTTTAAAGATACATATGGCAAGATTTATGAAACTCCTGATTTGTTTTCAAAGTAGCTGTCAATCTGGAAGCTTTGGTAAAAATGTAGGAGTAAAAAGCCAAGGCTATAAATCTATTTTTAAAAAACCAGGTTGATTTTAGTCTATGAAGAGATTACATGCTTTTAATTCAACAATTACTTTGTTTGTTTTCTTGACAATACTTTTGCTGGATATTCTCATATTGTAAAACCTTTACTGGTCTACTGACTTTACTTGAATAATAAGCCTCATAAAAAGCTACAGTGAAAAATTAATATCTTAACCCCAACAATGTAATCCACCCAAGTAGAGAAGAAGATTTTCTTGATTTTAAGAAAGACATTTATTTTTTCTAATCAATTTCCTCGCTTGCACTTTACTATTATATACTAGAAAAAGTTTCTCTAAATGTACAATTTAAAATGAGTTTTAGGGCTTCCCTGGTGGCGCGGTGGTTGCGAGTCCGCCTGCCAGTGCAGGGGACATGGGTTCGTGCCCTGGTTCGGGAAGACCCCACATGCCGCAGAGTGGCTGGGCCCGTGAGCCATGGCCGCTGAGCCTGCACGTCCGGAGCCTGTGCTCCGCAACGGGAGAGGCTGCAGCAGTGAGAGGCCCACGTACCGCAAAAAGAAAATAATAATAATAAATAAATGAGTTTTATATTTGCATTAGAAAATCAAAATTACAAGAATCAATTCCATGTTTTCTATCACTTGTAACAGTGATTACATATACAGAACAAAATGGAGAAGGGATGTAGAAATGAAGACCCAAACACTTTTTGCTGAAAGGTCACGAAATTTTAGCTCAAAGATTTTATCTTCTCTTACCTGCGTAATAGTTTCAATTTGATGTTTTGTATTTTGTCACTCTCACAGTCCACAGCTATCTAATTCCAGAAATCAGGGGAACAGGCACATTAGCTAATGTTAATTTTTTTGTCACTTTGTGCACCATAAGAGGTTAATCAATGTTAATTTGAGCTTAGAGACTGAACATAACTACATTTCACAGATTTTGCTTATTCAGCTAGAATCAGCCTCTTGCTACGTGCTACATCTTTTGTAACACCACTCCATTACACTTGGCAAAATCAAACACTTCTGAGAGTGTAAGCCCTGGAGATAAGAGTTTACACGATGAAATCCAGATATCAAGACTCAATAAATGTACTTGTTATTAATTTTAAAACATACATCATTAAGTAGATATAGAAAGAGGAATTTATGAGATCCACCAGGGCCATCTAGAAATTTCATGAGAACATGACTAAACTTTGCTAAAACTTAGAAAATAAGATTTCAAAAATAGGTAAATTAATTTCAATTGCTTCTGGAAGCAACAGCCATTTTTTCCCGAAATATTAGTACACTAGTCATCACTCTCCTAAAGCTTTGCATGTCCATGGGAGGAATATATTTCCCCACCCCATTGATGCTGGGCTTGGTCATGTGCCTTGCTTTGGCCAATGGGATGCTAGTAGATGAATGATGTGAGCAAAGGCTTAAAATCTGTTTGTACTATAGGGCTCGTCCTCTTGTGTTCTAGCCACTGCTGTGAGATATACATGCCCTGGGCTGCCCTTTGGGTTAAGAAAAATGAGTGAACAGTACTGCTCCAAGAACCTGCAGACCTGCTCCAAATGACCAGCTGATACATGGAAGAGAAGTAAATGTTTTATGACGGTATTCCACTGAGTTCCGGAATGACTGGCTACACAGCATTATAGCGGCAATATATGATTAGGAAAAAAAAAAAAAATCTTGATATTGAATTTGGGGTGGTGCCTTATTTTTCTTAGGTATTAAATTAATATTTGGTGGCAGACATTACTGATTAATTGAATCAGTCCTGTCCATGTTTTTCTTTTCCTTAGCCATACTCCAATAATTGGGAACAGGTAAATTAGTTTTGGCCAATGAGATATAAGCAGAAATCATATGGTGGGTGTCCTGGGAAAGCTTTTTAAAAGTGACACAGTTGGTTGCTATGTTCTTCTGGTTAGTTTGTTTTGCTTTTACTCCTCCTCTTCTGACTATTATAAGGGCGGGATACCTGGAGTTGCAGTTGACTTCATATAACCATTGGAAAGCCACAACTGAAGGACAACAAAACAGGAAGAGAGAAGAAACCCTAGGACAAACCTTAGGACACTCCATCCGCCTGTCCTGCTTACTCCAGACTTCTTGTTATCCCAGAAAAATAATTCCATGTTTAAGTTCTCTTGTAACATTTATTGTTATTTGACACCAAAGGTAACATTAATCGATATTTGAAAGGATATGCAGATAGGTAGGTAAATAGATAGAATTTTATTCAAATTAACAAAAAAGATCCAAAATTGTACCCAGAAATTTGCTGGCATTTTTACTACACTAACTGCACATGGTTTGGGATTTAACTTTTAGGATAAGCCATAATGTGTGAGGTACTAGATTTCAACTGAGGGCAACCCTCAACTTTGTGACTGTGAAAGTAGATGGCACAAAATCATGGTAAAATGTCAACCTGATAAGATTCATTCTGATCCAAGCTATCTTTTTCTATCTATGTCAAATTTTTCTTTATAGCAGCAGGTTCTCCATGAAAACGTATCCTTCAATTTTCTACTTTCATTTGACACATGTAAGTAAACATATTCAATGAGATTCAAGTGTGGGAGAGTGCTATAAAGTGAAGGAAAATTATGGTACAATGGCAATAACTCATGAAGAGTAATAAGAAGAGAGTGCCTAGAGCATTTGACTGCAAATGGAAGAGATTATATCCTGGTGAATTGAGTTAATTTCAAATATATTACAGTATGGTTTTCTGTCATATGTACTCTCTCTGACTATATTAATAAATGATAGAGTGATGAATAGTTCTGGGAACTTGTAGCGAAACATTAATATTTCAACATCATCGTTGAGTATCTGTGTCAACACACATCAAAAATGCATGAGAAATGACTACCTGTACTCACTAGTTATACTCATTAAGAATATATGGATGAGAAATATAAATGGTATACATAAATTTGCAATGCAATTACACGTAGAACATATAGAAAGAAAAAAGCTACACAAAGATCTCACACAGAGAAGTATGTCAAGCAATTGGCAGCAAGTTAATACTGGCAATCAGTTTGGAGTATACTGTATGACCACATGAAATACCACTTTATTTTAAATTATGAGTCACCTCAGTAACTACTGGCACTAAATTTTTTTTAAATATAGAAGTAGCAAAAATAAGTAGCCATTCTCAAACAAAAGCGGCTCTTCACTCTGTCTATGATGTAGCTTTGGAATCCCCTTGTTAAAAATAAATATAAATGGGCTTCCCTGGTGGCGCAGTGGTTGAGAGTCCGCCTGCCAATGCAGGGGACGCGGGTTCGTGCCCCAGTCCGGGAAGATCCCACATGCCGCGGAGCGGCTGCGCCTGTGAGCCATGGCCGCTGAGCCTGCGCGTCCGGAGCCTGTGCTCCGCGACGGGAGAGGCCACAGCGGTGAGAGGCCCGCGTACCGCAAAAAAAAATTAAATAAATAAATAAATATAAAAACAAAAGTTTGGCTTTAAAAAGTTTGATTTCTATCTATTTTTAAATTGATCACCTAGAAGTAATTAATTCACATTAGAATGAGGCACGGCAGTTTGAAAACAAATCAACACTCAGTTAACGATAATTTCCAAGTGGTTAGGAAGGCTAAACAAATAATCTGTTTATATCTGTAGTATACAGAAAGATGATGTTCAATTCAGTTGGGGAGGGAGAAGGTCAAACTCGCTGTTTAGCATTATGTATGGAGTATCAAATGCCTACCAAAGAGACAAGATATAAATCACTCTCAAAACAGCAACAACTGGGCTTCCCTGGTGGCACAGTGTTTGAGAGTCCGCCTGCCGATGCAGGGGCCGCGGGTTCGTGCCCCGGTCTGGGAAGATCCCACGTGCCGCGGAGCGGCTGGACCCATGAGCCATGGACGCTGAGCCTGCGCGTCCGGAGCCTGTGCTCCGCAATGGGAGAGGCCAGAGCAGTGAGAGGCCCACGTACGGCAAAAAAAAAAAAAAAAAAAAAAAAAAAACACACCACCAGCAACACCTGTGTAGTAGCTGTCATATATGGTGCCATTTATTTTCTTTGCTCTTTTTTGTTTGTTTTGTTTGTTGGTTTTCGTATTTTCTGGCGTTTCTAGAACAAATTGTATTACTTGTATTCTTTTTTTTTTTCTCTCTCTCTTTGGCCGTGCCACATGGCTTGTGGGATCTTAGTTCCCTGACCAGGGATTGAACCTGGGCTCTCAACAGTGAACGCGCGGAGTCCTAACCACTGGACCGCCAGGGAATTCTGGTGCCTTTTATTTTATTTTACTTTTTAATGATCAAAAAGATTCGAGCATAAAAAATTCTGAGGGTAAGCTCTCACTTGGAACAACAGTTGCATCAATTTTAGGGAAAAAGTACGAATGTTTCTGTATCCTAGAAGATACAGTAACAATATACAAAAAAAAAAACTTTCTAGGATAATAAATATTTTTGACTTATCAGGGGATACAAAATTAGATTTCAAGAACCCAGGCCCAAAAGAAGTAAGTACTTCTTTGAAAGAAATTTTGAAAGAAAAATTTTGTTTTGCATTTATTTTTTGTTTTTGTTTATTGATTCTTGTGTGGGTTAAAAAACTGCGGATTCCCTTAGAAAAAAGAAAAGAACTTGTATCACAGCATAGAGGGAAAAGTATGAGTGGATAAAGAGATTCAGTCCTGAATCCCTCTCCCTAGGGATGTAATGGGAGAATCATTATTTGGCATCAACAGAGCTCAGTTTCTTCTGTACAATTAATGTTCTCTATTGGTCAGTGAGTTTGTTTATTCATTCCAGAATATTCCTGCCTTAAGGTCTCTGCACTTGTTATTCCCTCTGCCTGGAGGCGGTTCCTTTAGATATCCTGGGGACCTGACCTCATGCCTCTTTAGGTCTCTCCTAATATACAATCTTATCAGAGTTCTTTAAATGCCTTACGTGAAAGAGTAAATGCTGTCTACCCTGGCAGCTCACTCAGCACCCACACCCTGTCTCCCTCACCTCCAGAGCACTTGCCTTCTTCAGAGGTACCATATGCTTACTGTCTGTTTCCCTCCCACCTCCTCCACTGGAATATAAGCACCATGAAGTCAGTGATTTTGTCTATTTTATTCAATGCTGTTCTAGTGTTTAAAAAAGTACCTGGCCAGGCACTGTGCTAGCAGCCCTGGAGATACATGGAAGACTAGAACATGTTATCTATCCTCTGAACAGCTCACTATATTGGAGAGTCTGACATGTATGGACACAGGGGTGTCTATACATATACATATATATATACCACAAGCTCCTGTGTCTAGCTGTGGACAGCTAGGCAGCGCTAGTCATATAAATGGCACCCTTTGGGATGTACAGTGCTCAACCCGCACCACCATACCCAGCTTCCTTGAGACTGAAATCTGTAAAACACAAAGCTGATGACGCCATTGCCATTTAAAACCTCTTGATGTCTCCCCATTGTCTACAGAATAAATTCACCCTTCCTGATCAGGTCCCTACCCACCTCCCCAAGCAGCTGCATCTCCCAGCTCTCCGCCACACTCACTTCCGCGCCAGTTACTATGAACTCACACATTCCTACCGCATGTCAATGCTTTCCTCTACTCCAGACTGAGCTACGTGACCTTCCCCCCTGTCCTCACTGCAGCCCTTCATGCTTTTATCCCATTGGGCTTTGATTTGCCTCATATATGTTGATTCTGAGCTCCCTGTGGTAAGGTTCTATGAATCATTCATCCTGTATCCCCAGCATGTAACACAGGGCTAAATAAATGAATTAATTATTCACCAAATACAGACATGACTTAATTTGCTAATTCACAAAACAGCTCAAATATCAAATTATTATCAAAAACTGATCAGACTTTAAACGAAAGTGGGACCAACACGGTCCCAATCAAAGCGATAGAAATGACTGTGTATGGGTGTACAGTCTTCATCTTGCTATTAAATACCCAGGGACTGAGTTACTCAGTGATCATTATATATATATTTTTAATATTGCTAGAATGTTGGGTTGATGCAGGCTAAGTATACACTTTAGACTCTACCTATGTTCATTCACATCAAATCAGGAGCTTTTTCTGACCTCCTTTAGAAGAAGAGCAACGTAAAAGTGTTTATCTCCTTGGCAAGACAGCGAACGCCTCTCAGATTTACCCATCAGCCATGATGTCTATTATTAGTCTATTAGAGAGCTAGACTTCCACCTACAGAACTGAATCAAAGCTATTTCTTTGTTAAGGCATGAAGTGGGGATTTGAAGGCGTCCCAAACACATTAGGCTTATTAAATAAAAGTATAGCTTCTTTTAATGAGACAAGAATCTGGGAAAGATTTAAAAGAAAAAAAAACCCTGAAATTGTTTGACATACTGAGCTCTCTGGCTTCTTCTCTGGGCACAATCAGCTCAGCTGGGTTCGTTCTAATCAGCAGACAAGGGAAGAGGCATGATCCAAATACCCTCAAATCGTTCAGTCAAGGGCTGCAAAATTAGATGACACAGTACCGTTTCAACCCTTGGACAAACATTTCCTTTTATAGATTGACAGAAAGCAATTCTAAAAAGGATGCTCATTTTGGGAATGTCAGCACATATGTATATACTGAAACAATAATTTCTTAAAATAATAGCAACAGTGAAGTTTATAGAAAGAATGCTCTAATGTATTTGTACTTTATTTCTTCACATATCAATATAATGCTGTGTGCGATTTACAGAAGTGGAACACCTTTTTCAGAACTATTTCTGAGAAGGCATCTGATAGAATTATCTCTCCCTAAGTCAGATTATATTTAAAGTGACAGCGAGTTTAAAGATGAAAAAAATCTGAAATTATTTCATAAAAGTTATATTCTTATTGGGATTCAGGTGTCAAAAAACTTTGCTAATTTTAGAAAGTTACGGTTTAGAGATATTAAAGCCACAACATAAAAACAAGAGCTGCCTTCATAAAGGAATATGGGTTTATAGTCAGACAAACTCTGATTTCAATATGAGCTCTGCAAATTATCAGCTATAGGACCTCTGGGGATAGAGTAAACCTCTCTGGGCTTCCGTTTATTTGTGCATAAAAACAGGAGCATAGGGCAAATTAGACGAAAACTATGTAAGTCCTCACAGAATCTGCCTGAAAGAAGTCAGTCAGTAACAGTTTTGTTTTCTCTTTCTTCCTTATCTCTAGGACTGTTCTCTACTGTAATTTAAAAGACATTAACAAAGTTATACATGAGGAGATTCAGAAATAAGGATCAAGAATTTTAAAATAAGGAAAATGAAAAACACACACAAAAAACCCAAACCGAAAACCTCCAAGATTTCTGACCCTTCTCTGATCATCAGATGCAACCTTCTAAATTAAAAACCATGATGTTTGAGCCAGCAGCAGACTCTGAAGGAATAGGATATCCAACTTGCTACCATATCTGTTCTTTCAAAGAGCATCTAAGTGCAAATAAAGATGGGACTCTTCATTTCCAGAATTCACAAATTGTTTTCCTTTAAGAAGAAGGGCACTTGACACAGGCAATATAATAAAAACAGGGGGAGGAAGCCAGTGTTTTAATTAGCTTAAATGTAATTAACAAGGAACTATTTAAAAAGAATATCCTTTTAACAGGTTCCAATTTTAGGGATGCTAACCAAAGCAAAAAGCTACTAGCATGTTGCTTCTTTTCCACTCTGACAGTTACAATCAAGATCAGAGAGGGCAGAGAACTCAGATATGGTGTGAGTTAAACAATCACATGCATTTACCAATTCTGCGAAAACTGACACTGAGGAGAGCTGGTCCATCTCCTTAAAATCTTCACCGCCTTCTCCCACCCTCTACTCCACCCTTCCCCACTTCACTCTTACTGAAAGTATCACGTCTAGACCTTTATTCTTTCAGTTTAAGGCTTGCGCCTGGTTGAACACTAATTCCTCTGAGGAGGGCCCGCTTTCAGATATTCTTATTCATTTACACTTTACTTTGAAGGAAGTCGATTATTCTACCAGCATCAACAAATGAGGAGTAGGAAGGTTTGGAGTTAGAGAAAAAAGAAGAAAAAGGGGTACAGAGGTTAGAGGCTCTGAGTAAGAGAGCCAAATTTTACCTATTTAAAAAATATCATTGTTTTGCCTAGGGTTAGAGTTAATTATGATAATTTGCTCTAATCATGTGCCTGTACCTCTCTTTTTCCAAACACTTATTTCATAATTATGTTTGTCAAGTAGTTAAGGGTAATGATCCTATTATAGCATCAGAGGGGAAAAAAAACAAACAAACCAGACCTAAGCAAAACAGATGTTCTATGAATTGCTGGAAGTTGGCTTTGTCAGAATTACTTGAATACACTGTCTCTGGCTCGGACAGTATCTCTACAGTTGAAATACAAGAAGGGTAGAGCCTGTCTGTAGGCCTCGCTATGGCCGGTTCTTCCCATTTGTCTGAATTCACTGAGGCTGAGCTGATAAACGAGAAGCAAGTGAATCAATGAATATAGTTGCAATGATTGGTTCAAGCACAGTTCAGGAGCCTTGCTATAAAAATCTATTTAAATGGAAGTGAACTTAGGTTGCAGCTCTAGCCACCAAGCATTGTTCCTTTTTATTCAAAGACCAAGAGTATCTGAATATTATATATTGGGGTGGGGAGAGGTGCAATGGCTAACAACTTCTGCATTTCAAATCAAAGGAAAATTTCTTGAACTGAAGATTTAATAAACGTTCATTTTAAAAACCAGTTAAATGCATAATACCAAATATTTAAAAAGAGCATTTATTAGCATATTAAGGTTTATGCTATGTAAATATAATAATGTCAGCAAAGTAAGCCACCAAATTAAAAATTCAAACTATGGTGATGACTGCATGAGGCAAGGCTATGAACCCGAATGGGAAAGGAGACAAAGAAGAGATTCAGTTGTAGAGAGTCACCTTGTGGGTTCGGATCTTGCCTGAAGGGCTGGCCTAGGACAAGGCAGTTTCGCCCCTCTCTAGTGTCAGTCTTTCCTAATAGCTTCCTTTCTCATTTTCCCGCTTCTTCCTTGACACTGCACTGGTGGCCAATGAGATAAGAGGAATGCCTTCAAACCCCTCCTAAACCATGGCTTTAATTGGAGAGACGTGTTTTGGTTGCCCAGGGCTTCTAAAATGTGCTTCCTCTATTGCACATAAACCCTTGATTTTATCACCTCTCTACCTGCAGGCATCCTTCTCACCTAACTCAAAGTTCTGCAAGTGCCAGAAACAGATGCACGGATGTCTTTTGAAATCCTCTCATCTCGTACATGCCAAGATGGTGTTCAATCCTCTTACGATTTGAAGCATTATTTTATTGATCATAGTATACTGGAATTTTTTTGTTTGTTGGACAGCTTTTGAGTTAATAGAAGCCATCAAGATCCAAAGGCAAACAGAAAAAAGAGGAAAGGGAAATTAATAGTGAAACAGAGACATGCATTAAAAATCAGAGAAATTAAGAGCAGGAAGACATATCCACCGAGAGTTAACTTTGGGTAAACCTAAATACAGATTTTTAAAAAAAATTCTCTAACAAGGACTATATACTTATTTGTCCCAGAATAAAATTTTCCTCAACATATCGTTTTAAGTTTTGAAATACACCTATATTTAAGACGTCTCTGCAGAACATTCTTTTCGCTTCATCTAACAGTATCTTAGCACTTCTCAGTGTTTACACACACATACTCCTTCTTGAGTGATGGTTAATTAACTATTGATGGGTCCTGGCATTCTAGGGCTTCCCAAGTGACAGCTCAGTATTCCTTACTAATCGTTTAATGAAAACACTTACATGAATAATGAATCTGGCACTTGCCTAGATACACATGCAACTTTTGCAATAGTAATAAAGGCAGGCGTATGCACCGTCAGAACAAAATATTGTGGGGCTTACAAATGTTTTCACAAAGCAAATCGGAGAGGTTATGTTGAAAATGAAGCTCCAGTTCCTAAAGGCTGCTATTAAAAGTTTCATATTAAAATATACTATTATATTCTCAGCACATAATATTAAAAGCACAACAAATGGTTATGTTTAAGATGTTAATACCATGATTTGCTCGATAAGCCCGAAATGGAGTAAGCATAACTTAGATTTTAGTAATCACAGTGCCAAACTTACAGAAACACACATATCTATAACACACACACACAAATTATGTATATATTATATGGTGCAGGAAAACTGTGATTAAAATGTCTATGAAACTTGTGATTCATCTCAGAATTGAACTTTGTCATCATTTAGTCTAATTTTGCAGGTGAGAACATGGAATCCTTGATCTTAAGATTTAGCTCCCACAAAACCACAATCACTGTGCTGATCACTGAACTGGTGATGAAGTGACCGGGCATGCTAGCACTTAAATATGATTTCAGCCATCCTTCTGATCCAACGCTTTGGAGAAACTAAGTTACTACAACCAGTTACTGGAACAAATGAGAGAAAAAAGTGTTTTTATACATGTTCAAGTGGAAGAATATGACTGGTAACAGACATTACAGGCACTCCTGAGAAAAAGATATGTTTGGGGAGTTAGAAGTCCTAAACTTTGTCTCGTCACCACTTATTATATGACTCTGCAGAAGACACTGAACCTCTCTCATCCTCAGTATCTTCATTTGTAAAATCAGCATAACACTTGCAATATTTATATTTACTAGTTGTCATGTACTTATACTACACACTATTACCATTATTGTTACTACTACCACTAATAATAATATTAATTTCACCCTTGAGGCTCTCATCTGTCAAAACTTTGCAATTCAATTTTCATGCCTTGTAACTATACCACACTCTCACAATGGTCCTATAAAGTACGTATTCTTTCTTATTACAGATGAAGAAATATCTCAGAGTGGTTAGTTAACTTGCCAGATGTCACACGGCTATTAAGTGACTGAATGTGAACTTGAATCCAAATCTTTCTGACTGCAATTTCATTAGATTTTCCATATCCTGTTTCCTCTAATATATAATATACCTAGTACCTATTTATCATAGAGATTCATTTTATACACCCTCACATATACACACACATAGGCTTTAAATTCTAAAATGCGCTACTAATTTTTTTTTTTTTAATTTCAAGGCCTAATTCATGAAACAGAGTAGATATTTAGTCAATACCTGGGAAAAAAGAATTAATATATGGAAGGTAACTAAGATCATTTTAAGTAAAGTGTTAATTAACTTTTGTATTGGCAGTAACAGTGGCTTAATTTAAATCTTCCTCTTCTTTAAAATTATGTTATTAAAAATTATGCTAGAGAAAAAATACACATGGACTAGTCATAGGTGAAATTCTAGACACAGAATTGACAATGATGAAAAAGCAGCTATTTTCAACGAAAAAGGGCTAAACTCTAACTCTGTGTTACAGTTAAAGGAGTGAGAAACGATCCCTTTAAAAATTACATATGATTTGAATGTTTCAAAGGGGTAACATAGTATCTTCCAAATTTTAAATTTCAAAAAAGCTGTTCTGTACTTTCCTATCAACACAAGATAATACTGCCTGTCATATTGTACCTCTCTTGACTGTTCTATATGAATAATGAAAACAATGATGATAATTAGATAGTGACACTCGAAAAGAACAATTTTTTTTTTCAGAGTTAAGGAGAAGGGGCGGGAAGTATTAAAAAAGAAGTCTCATTTCTATTCAAAATACAAATTTTCAACTATGCAAAACACTCCATGTTTCCCCTAATCTCCTCCCAGAGAACACAAGGCTGAATGGAAAGATGCTGACACATGTGCCCGTTCAGAGCTAGAATGACAGGTCTGGGGAACAGGAGATGCTGCTGTTTCCATTATCCATTGAACACCTTGGCAATTCTTATTTCATCCTGAGAATGTGATACTTACTCTTGTACTGCTCTGGCTATGGAAAGGGCCGTAGATCCAGTTTCATTAACGCTATCTAAGGTCACATTTGGCAGGTCATCATCATCACTGTCACTTTTACTTTGTCTGGGAGATAGGCCTCGGGGGTCCATTTGTGCTGGGAAAAAAAGGCATATATAATGAATTAAAATTAGTGTGCAGAAAGTTAACCTTGTCCTGGACCAACATCAAGCATGGAATGTCTCTTCTGTGTATGTCACACACATGGAATTCTCCAGAAATCCCAGGAATTAGTGAAAGCGACGTATGTTATGGACTGAGCACGCACTGACTCTTATCCCTTGTTCGTCTGATTTATAGAACCTCCATCAGCTCTCGGTAGTTTCAGGGGATGATTATGGAATAGAAACTGTAAAATCTACAATATTACCAACTTCTGAGAAGCTGATTAGGTAGCTCATGAGTTACTGTTCTACCCTCTGGCTTCTTCTTGCTTCTGCAACCAGAGCTCTGGCCATTTCGTTGCACATTAGCACTTTCCCTGGAAGGTGGAGAGCAGGAGGGAGAGAAGGTTTTATTTGCTTAGGGCTCCCATCAGAAGCTTAAAGAACGACAAGGTTTACAAGACTAACATAAAGGTTTAGGTATTCTTCATACTACAGTGAATCCTTGTTCACAGTTCGTTGTTGCTCTAAGTGGAGACCTGAGTGCAGGAAAATGACTGAAGTAGTAGCATTTTAACTGTGTCTACATGTGCTAGAAAGTGCCCTTCATCTCTATGCTGATCTCATTTTCCAAAAATGCATTTCTAGATAAGATCCTCCTTCCGCTGCAAACTGGCCAAAGCAGGACATAGCCTGATGTTCTGACTCCTGTTGATGGGGACCACCAGATCCTTTTAAATGAGAGGATCACCATCAACATTTAATATACTAATGTATATTTTAAAAAATAGATTTCATTCCCACCGCCTTCTCTTTATGAACAGCTTTAGCAACCACCGCCTAGGATTTCCATCAGCCCTCTCAGCTGAGGCACGGAAGAAGCACACCTTCTAAATTAAAAGTACTGCGCTAGCTACATAACTGCATTGCTAAAACATATGACTTCAACCCTCAGCCAGCTCCCTCAGCCTGCTCTTCCAAGCTGCCTACAAAAGATTTCTGAAACCACCACTAGCTGTAAAGAGAAGCAAAATACACTTAAAATCGTGGTTACAATGACATTTGGGTACATTTACAGTTTCATTTTTTTTCTCAAATCATTTTTTTTTTCTTGCTGTTACTGTGCATCATACATTAGGTAGAGCCACAGGAAAATGCTGATATTTTCCCATTTTTTAAACCACGAAAGACAATTTCTCATGATTCTACCTAATACTTACCACATGAATAGAAAAACTATACCTAGAGAGTTCTGATATATTTCTAACTAAACTTGGTTAGGAAGGAGCGAATATCTGTTGAACCTAGGGTGTGAGTGTACTTGACATACATTCTGCCTGTAAGTATAAACACGAAAATGTACTTTGAATAGTGGACGTGTTTGGTAAATGTTGGCTAAATTAAAGAGAAAATAATGAAACTAATCTAAAGCAGTGGTCCTTTGCTGATGACAAATTTGCCCCCCGCCCCCGGCAAAAGACATCTGGCAATGTCTAGAGACACACTGATTTGTCATAACTTGAAGGAAGGGGGATGCTACTGGCACCCAGAAGGCAGAAGCCAAGGATGCTGCTAGACATCCTACAAAACACAGGACAGTCAGTGCCCCATGACAAAGAATGAACCAGTCTAAAACGTCAATAGCACCAGGCTGAGAAACTTTGACCTGGAGATTTAAGAGTTTGGACATAACGGTGTTACATCTGATGACTTTCAATTGCATAACTATGTTCCAGTTTCAAAGTCACTAGCGACGAAATTAAATCACACATTAGATTATCCATCTTTTCTGGTTCTATCCTCAAATAAAACAATTCACTGTCACGTGACTTGGCACTCGTAACTTCCACCGATACAGCACTCACTCACTCCAACGCCAGGAATGAATTATGCAGTGACGCTCATTAAGAGTCCTTGAATGTTGTCTTTTTACCACATGGTGGGACAAAGACTTTCTTTTCCATCTGATCTCTAGAGATTTCTTAGGAGAGGGATGTTGGAGAAACTCTTTGTAGAGGAAAGTAACCAGTCCCACAATTATGCAATAACAGAGAGCTACTTAAGTATTCAGTCATTCCAAAGGCACTGAAGGCATCAGACCATTTAAGATTTATTTTGGCTACAGGCAACAGAAACTGGCTCGGGCTAACTTATATTAAACGAATGTACTGGAAAGATACTGGGCAGCTCACAGAATGGAAGGTAAAGCTGAACAACCAGCACTCAAGTAGCCCAAGACACAGAGATGATACAGGCATTTCAACCAGGAAGTCATCGATGGGTTTCCTCTGGGCCCATCTCACTGGAAAATGATTCATTTAACAATCGTTCACAACTGCTCAAATTCAACCAAGAAAATGAGTAATAGACCTATCTAGGCTTCCAAATCTCATACTGTGTGGTGTTACATACACCTGGAAACATCAACAAGTTAACATTTCAAGTTCCTGAAACACCATGCACGAAGACTCCTTTGCCAAGATATCAAATTAACAGATAGCCAGAGAAAAGAGAATATTCTGGTCCCATCTTTAGCAAGACAACTAGAGCTCTCACAGGTAAGTAATACAACTCAAGGAAGACACAGGCGGTTAACCAATAAGCAATTTGGCTGTGAAAGTTAGTCTCGCTGTATGAGATTCCAAATAACTGGTGTGAGAGTTGATCATCTAAATTATGTTATGTTGCTATCTTAATGAGAGTTTAAAATATGTTAAATATGATGTCTTTTTTGATGTACTTTTCAGGAACATTATAATTGAGGATTTCTTTCCAATAGTTTCAATAAATATTATGAAATACATCTGCTGCCATCATGCTGGGAAACTCTTTTTACCGTACCTTCAGCCAAGTCGAGGAAGTAATTAGAAAAGCTTCTTAAAATGTGCATTGCTGGGCTTCCCTGGGGGCGCAGTGGTTGAGGGTCCGCCTGCCAATGCAGGGGACACGGGTTCGTGCCCCGGTCCGGGAAGATCCCACACGCCGCGGAGCGGCTGGGCCCGTGAGCCGTGGCCGCTGAGCCTGCGCATCCGGAGCCTGTGCTCCGCAATGAGAGAGGCCACAACAGTGAGAGGCCCGCGTACCACAAAAAAAAAAAAAAAGTGCATTGCTGATTAGGTCAGATGATTAGCTTATCTACATACTCGCATAATTCCACTCTATTTTTATTAAATGTGGGGTAGGGACATTTATCCTAGTTAACCTCCATTAGTCTTTGAGTTTCTCAGCTCATTTAGGGAACACCAATTCTTTGGGGTGCCCATGCAGAGAAAATGGAAAAGTTACCTGGGCACCAGAACCAAAAACGTACCTATTTCCCAAAGTAAGAGAGCAGCCGGAGAATTATAAGCACCTGAAAAGGATTTACATTTGAGACTTTATTCCTCTTAAATGAAAAAGGGATCAGACACGGGTGGGTACTCCAGCTCATTGCTGGTGAAGTGTCATCCCCGAGGTGGAGGTACTGGGGAACGCGGTGTGAACTTCACTCCATGTCACACAAACTCTGGAAGATAACTGCAGAACCCCCAACACCTGAAGTTGAACCTATCTACCCTTTCAAACACCCACCTATAGTCAATGTCACTGTAAAGATCATCCCAATGAGTCGTGTCTCCCTGTAGCCAGGCTCTCGTGGGGCTCCTTCCCCCAGTGACTCTGGCCTTGGCTCGATGACTTGAAGTCACTTTAGACCGAGCAGACACATTCCAGACACCAGATGACCACGTTCATAGGAGTGACCAGCGTGAGAACAGCCCGGCTAAACCCATTCCAAATTTTTGACTCACAGAACTGTGAGCAAAAAAAATAGTTGCTATTTTAATCTACTAAATTTGGGAGTGATTTGTTACACAGCAATACAAAATCAATGTAGTGAAATAGGAGGGAAGGGGGGCAGGGCACAGCATTTGAAAGAATGACACATGCCGAGGACATGACATAAACTGATTAGAACAAAATGGGTCCAAGATGGTGGACAAGTCGACGTCCACTAGACCTTGAGCCTCACTATACACTCACTGTAACACATCAGCAAGCTAAATGACACACCCACAGGCGCCATGACAGTTCCAAGGATCCATAAGGATCAAAAAGTGGGCAGTGGCACAATTCCTGGAAATCCCCGCCCCTTCCCAAAATAGCTGGGAAACTCCTCCCACTCATTAGCCTATGGAATTACCCTCCCCTATAAAAACTGACAACCCCCATGCCCTGGTGCCTTTCTCACCTTCTGAGATAGCCCACACTCTGTCTGTGGAGTGTGATTCTCTCTAAGTAAATCCACTTCTTACCCATCACTTTGTCTCTCGCTGAATTCTTTCTGCGATGAGACTTCAAGAACCTGCTTCATTAAGTGCTGAAACCAGGTGTGTGATCTCAGTTGGAAGACTGTGGGTTTTGGCCGGGTTCGAGTCCCGGCCACATGGGTTCGAGTCCCGGCATGTGGGTTCAAGTCCCAACCTGAGGTGCACGGTTTCAATACCAGCTACTCTCCCAGCTCCTTCCAGTGATTTCCTGGCAACGATGTGGAAAGACTTCTGCTACAGTTATAGTCAGCCTATCACACGCCTCTCTATTTCCCTCCCAAGAGGTAATCTGGCCTCCAGTGGCATATACTTAAGTGGGCTATTAATACAATAAAGGAAAGTAAATGCCACGTTATTTTACATTATTTACTTCTTAATCCAAAATGTGCAAAATGGATTTACAGGCATTTTGTCTTTAAAAGCGTCTTCTTTGATCCTTGACCGTGCCTCATACAGGCTTCTATGGGAAAGGGGCCATGAGTTGGCATTATTGCTCTGGTGGACAAAGCTTTTCTACCCAAGTTCATAGTTCACAGGAGGCTCAGATGGGCAGAACTCCCAGGTACATGATCACCCAAAGCTACACTCCCTATGTTTGCCTTTCTAGAACTCCCATGAAACATGGAAACTTTACTTTCCCCCCACATAACAGTGGACTGACACAGACGCAGTGGCATCAGCATCCCTTCTCACCTCCGTCACCTCAGGCGAGGTGCTCTTCTAACCTCCTTGGAAAGGAACTGGTCCATTCAGCTATTCGTAAAGGAAAGGAAGCTTTCCTGTTATGTCACCATATTTACTATGTATTATACAATCATCTTTGACCACACATGGAAATTTACAGACGAACATTTTCTAACCAGAAGGAATGCATTCAGTCGCCTTCACCTCCGCCCATCAGGGCTGGAGGGTAGAGGGGTGCACGTGGATGGAAGCGGGGTGAGGCAGTCGGATGGGCAGCTGCCGTGCTGCCAGCCTTTCTCTTCCCCTGTCGGCCACTGTCAGGCTGCCTGCTACCTGCAGATGTCCTCATTGCTCGCCCTGCCAAGGCTGAAGCGTGCCCCAGTTACAGAAACCTTGGTTTCCAGGAGGGCCGCTGCTTCCCTAGAAACAAGGGCAGTGGAAGGATGAGGGGGGGAAAATGGAAAATGAATGTATGGGGGGGAGAATTCCTAGCATCCCAGAGTAGGAGAGTCTCCTTCAGCACTTCAATGTAGGAGTGCTCCAAAAATGACAGTCATAGAGGGTTTTTAGAATAAAAACATGGCTCTGGCTTCAAAGAACATGGGTGAGACTTCTGGCCCCGCCACTCATCATTTACAGCCATCTGGCCTTGGGCAATTGATTTCCCACCACTAACCCTCAGTTTTCTTCCCCTGCCATTGCCGCTGTGAGGAGTAAAGGAGATAATATATGCAAAGTGTTTAGTACCCTGCCCTGCACTTAGGAGTCAGTCATCATTCTGTTTCATCCTGGCAGTACGTTTAGTACTACGACTTCAGCCTTCCCTTATATCGATATAATACTATTTACAAAGCCCTCATCTTCCCCTGGACTTATTCAAATCAAGCATTTTTCTTTTTAAATGTACCTAAGCTGAAAATACTACTAGAGAATATATATACCTAAGTATATAATACCTAAAACCACTACTTCTTTTAATCCAAACATTCCATACTTAAGATGGTTTGAGTTACGGTTTTTCAACTTTACAATGGAGTGAGAGCGATATGCATTCATTAGAAACTGCGCTTTGAATTTTGCTCTTTTCCCGGGCTAGCAATATGCCCTACCAGACTCTCTCATGATGCTGTGCAGTGAGCCCCAGCCCCCAGTCAGCCACCCAATCACAACTGTTCACAACCGATACACTTACAACCATCCTGGTTTTCACTTTCAATACAGTATTCAACGGACTACATGAGATATTCAACACTTTATTATAAAGTAGGCTTTGTGTTGGAGGATTCTGCCCAACTGAAGGCTAACGTAAGCGCTCTCAGCACGTTTAAGGTAGCCAAGGTTAAGCTATGATGACCAGTAGGTAAGGTGCATTAAATGCATTTTTGACTTAAGATATCTTCAGCTTATGGTGGGTTTATCGGGATGTAACCCCATCTTAAGTCAAGGAAGATTTGTATTCAGTCAACAGATATTTATTGGGTACCTATGAGGTACCAAGCACTCTTCTGAGTGTTGGGGAGAAAGGAGAGAATAAGGTAGATAAAAATTCCTGGTTTTGTACTGGGGCCGGGGCGGGGGAGACAGATAACAAAGATAAATAGATAAGAAAACCACATCCTCTGTTAGACAGTCAGTGCCATGGAGAAAATAAAACAGGGAAGGGAGGGTAGGGGTCGCTGAGAGGCAGGTTGACAATTTCAGACAGGGTGGCCAGGAAGGTCTCACGGAGAAGGTGACACCTGAGCCAGGACCTGGGGGAGCTGAGGGACGCTTGCAGATGTGGCTTATTTATTTCGGCGGATGGGGTAGGATATTCCAGGCAGAACAAACAATAGGTGCAAAGGCTCTGAGGTGGGAGCAGGTTTTACGTGCCTGAGGACCTGCAAGGAGGTTATAGCTGGAGCTGAGACATGGAGGGCAAAGTGCATGAGGCCAGACAGAGGAGGGTGGGCACGAAAGCCTTGATAGCCAGTGGAAGGATTTTGAGTTTTGTTCTGGGTGGGAAAGGAAGCCACTGGGAAAGATTAAGTAAAAGGATGACAGGATCTAAGTTACGTCATTTGATCAGGATCACCCTGGCTATACAAGCACAGGGGGAGATCCAGATGGAGATACATGCAGGAGAATCATCAGTGATATTAATATTCCCTAAAAACTGCACTAGCTTTTCTCTCTTTGGTCACCTCATGCTGGCCACACACAGTCAATTAAAACTTAGGTAGAACTTTATTACCTGCAGGGCTATGAAGTACGCTTTTCATAATGCATTTGTACAACTGATGTTCTCACCTCATTTGGTTTCAGAGTATCAGTTGCTCAAATACATACTTGATTTTTCTAGCATATCAAGATAGATGATGAGAGAAAAACACGTAAGTAAATAAAGCTTGACTCAAAGGACGGTGGACTCCAAGCTTAGAACCAGCTCTCCTGGGTCCCACTCTACTTACTGATGTTTCCACTACGCTCTGCTTCTTACTTTCTTTACTTTTGTTACTGCTAATGTGACTATGCCTCTACATAGTAGTAACTGTGATTGTTTAGATAACCCCCAATGGAGATTTAAAAATCCAATCAATTATGCAAATCCTGGGATGTTGGTACTCTGCAGATACAATACGCAACTTACTTATTTTTTTTCCCAATTCCTCTCTGCACATGTGTCAGTGTTATGGCTTCTGCCCCCATTATATTAAAAAATAACCTCATAATGTTCTTATGATTCCCTAGTGCAAGGTCCCCTTCTCAGTGATAATGCCATCGGACCTCTCTGCACCTTTCAAGACTGTTGGTTCTCTCTCTTCATTTTCACTTGCAGCCTCTTCTTGAATCTCTCTCCTGCCTTGATTTCAGGGGTGGGCACACTGAGGCTTGCCACCTTCTTTTTTTTTTTTTTTTTGCTATACGCGGGCCTCTCACTATTGTGGCCTCTCCCGTTGTGGAGCACAGGCTCCGGACGCGCAGGCCCAGCGGCCATGGCTCACGGGCCCAGCCGCTCCGTGGCATGTGGGATCTTCCCGGACCGGGGCACGAACCCGTGTCCCTTGCATCGGCAGGCAGACTCTCAACCACTGCGCCACCAGGGAAGCCCTCCACCTGCTTTTATAAATAAAGTTTTATTCCAGCATGCTCACGATTTTGTCTCTGGCCGTTTTAGGGCTCAGACGGCACAGTTGAGTAGTTGTCACAGAAACCATATGGCTCACCATAAAATACCACCTGGCCTTTTGGAGAAAGCATTTGCTGACTCTGCTGTAGACTGTTTAATTCTCTTGGGTCTCTCTCCCTCTTACCTTCTTCATCTCCTCTCTCTGCATATACCTAAATGTTAGTTACCCCTTCAGACTCCACTACCTACCTTCTTATTTCTGCCTCTCTTTATTGGTGACCTTCTCAGTAATTCCAGACAATTCCACAATTTCAATTACTATCTCAGTGGAGATGAACACCAAATTCATGTTCCTGTCTCTAACCTCTGCCCTAAACCCCAGTTTATTTACATTTATATTTCCAGCATCCTACTTCACCTGACTGTCGGAAAGTCATTTCAAACTCCGGTCCTATACCTCTTTCAAGTCTCAATGGAAAGACCCATCATTCTCCTGGCCACCCAGGTTCAGAGCTCTCATCATTTCATGTGTGTCCCCTTCATTCAACCAGCTGCTAATTGCTATTGCTTTTACCCCACAATTTTTCTCGAGCCCCTTCCTTTCTTTTCATAATAAACTCAATAAACTCCCTCAAAGTACTGCTACATAAATTTGTCTTCTATAGTATTTCTCTAGTAATTAAATGAATGCAGGACTTTCCTCAAATCACTCTTCATTTGAAAGCCTTGAATTTTCCCCACCACGTCAACAAATAAGGTACAGCAGCGCCCGCTAACCACTCTACAATTTCATTTTTCATTTGGAACACTTATGTGTCTTATCTGCAAGGCCCCTGAATCCAGCTACATATGGGTATTCCCTTCTACCCACAATTCAGTCAACAAAAAACCTTCCTTCGGGCTTCTCTGGTGGCGCAGTGGTTGAGAGTCTGCCTGCTGATGCGGGGGACACGGGTTCGTGCCCTGGTCCGGGAGGATTCCACATGCCGTGGAGGCTGCAGAGCCTGTGCTCCACAGCGGGAGAGGCCACAGCGGTGAGAGGCCCGCGTACCGCAAACAAACAAACAAACAAACAAAAAAATCCTTCCTTCATCAACCTTCTTTTCATTTTCTAAAAAAATATAAACTTTCCTTTTTAAAAAATACCTATATTTTGTACTTAAATATTTTCATGGCACTCTTGCACTTCCCATTTTGAATTCTACTTAAGCATGTACTTATTTTACATCCCTTGTTATTCCATCTACTCCTTGAAAGGAGAGACCACATTGATTACATTCCCTTGTACACAGTCAAAAGTAACATTTACTGATGAAGATGATGGTAATAAATGCAGATCTCTACTTGAAATGATCACAGTGGTTCCCAGCTGGCAAAAGATTCGTCAGTATAATGATAAAAGTGTATGTTTCACATTTTATTTTAAAAATTACATTCTGGCTTATATTCTAATATTAACATTTGTGGGGGGAAGTCACAATCATTAAATTTCTATTCCTCTATGAAGTCTTAGATAATTCTATATATTTTTTGGTTTGTATAGGTCACAGGGTAACATAGGAATGAAAATGTTCTTAGTTTTTCTTCATTTTTTAAACTAAATTACATTTAACAGGCTTTTCTTTCCTTTCAGGAAAATATTTTAAATACATCAACATACCTATCATTTCTATAATATGAGTTACTGCTTGGAAACTGCAATAAAGGAATTCAATGCTTTAAAATACAGCTTAAAATTAATGCTTGTTGAGATTATCACAACAGCAACTAGGGTTTCATTTTCTAAAGAATCATGACTAAAACTACTTTTCTTATTTATAAAAAGAAAATGAATAGAGATTTACAATTGTCTTGTGTTCACTGGAAGTATGCCTTAGCTCATAAAAAGCTTTTGTGATCAAAAAGAATTCATAAAATTTTCCATTAATAAGTGGAGTTTTACTTACACTAGCCTTATGTAACTCTCCAGAGTCAGCCAAGAGCCCTGAACTCTAGGAGTCCTCTGAGATATCACTATACCACTATTTCCCACTACCATTCCATTTTCTCAATTCATTACAACTGCTCAAAACCCAACCTAACCAGCTCCAATTGATTTATTCAAAACTGAATCTACTTTAGTCAGAGATGATTTAGAATACTTAATAATAAAGTGAATTTGTGGTGAGTACATATGGTGCATAATGAGATCATCAAACTCATTCTCATCTGTAAGGCACAAAGAAGATGACTTTAGGCATTAATCCGTGGCATTTTAATTCACTTTTCTTATTTCACTTAGTTGGTCTCTCTGTTCTGTGTTTTCTGCTTCGTCACCTGGGTACAATTGAATCTTGCAAGAAACAGATCGAGATCTGATATAATGATTTTAATACCACTAAATCATAATCCTCAATTTAAATATAAGGTGCTTAGATATAAGAAAAGAAATACTTCAGAAATGGCAGAAAATCTACCTTGAACTTAAGAGTTCTGTTTCTATATCAACTAAGCTCTGTATAGTTAGTTGGCATGGAAATGACTTACACTTACAAAGAAAGATTCTTTGCTAGTTTCAAAGTAAAAAGGTTAAAAAAGTGGGCACATAAAAGTACCATGGCATGTTTCGAATCAATGTTGCTATTGCTTCTTACCCCTCTTTAAATGGTTTGCTTTCCGTGCCTCATTTTACAATATACTTAAACCTGCCAGATTAAAAGTAAGTCATGGGGCTTCCCTGGTGGCTCAGTGGTTGAGAGTCCGCCTGCTGATGCAGGGCACACGGGTTCGTGCCCCGGTCCGGGAAGATCCCACATGCCGCGGAGCGGCTGGGCCCGTGAGCCATGGCCGCTGGGCCTGCGCGTCCGGAGCCTGTGCTCCGCAACGGGAGAGGCCACAACAGTGAGAGGCCCACGTGCGGTAAGTCATGATA
The DNA here is from genome assembly GCF_963455315.2 of Globicephala melas. Lineage (NCBI taxonomy): Eukaryota > Metazoa > Chordata > Mammalia > Artiodactyla > Delphinidae > Globicephala > Globicephala melas. Next base: position 47,627,017 of record NC_083331.1, read on the forward strand.
TGTAACAGTGATTTAATTCATCCTATTAGACATACAGTAGACCTTTGGAATTCTTGAAGATTTGTTCCAAGACTAGTAAAAATCCTCAAATTTGTAAATTACTGACACACGCTGTTGGGTCTCTCTACAGCTTTCAAGACAATTGGTTACGCCTCTTCACTTTCACTTCCATCCTCTTCTTAAAACTCTCTCCACCCTTGGCTTTGGGAATGGGCACACTTGTCCACATACCCTGTAATACATTTCCATCCGGAGTTATATATCTCTTGTGCACACCTTCCCATCATATTTTTTAAAATTTTATTAAAGTTTTCTTTCTCATTTAGCAATTTACCCACATACCCACACACACGCCTCTCCCCGCAGCAACTCACTAGCGTTACTGTGTGGGCCACAGGTAGAGAGCACAAAGCATCGCTGAAATGAGTCCTGCAGTTTGGAGGCTCAGGCAAGAACTGACTCCCATGTTGACGTGACTTGTTAGAAAAAGTTTTAACTTGTGACTTAGCAAAATATAGGTACTACATAACAGACTTGTAGGGACACTTGTGAAAAGCCAACATCTTAGATGTTCTACCTGTCAATGCCAGGGTCTACTGTGTTAAAATCCCGGAAAATAATTTTTTTTATGAGGGCAAAAGCCAGTGCTAACTCTTCTCTTTGCGGTGCATTGTTTGGCTTCATCCTAACCTGGGATGAATAACTACTCGAAAATGACCTGTAAATATCTTTGGGCCAAAAAGCAAGTATTGTTACATTTTCTTCCTCTGTTTCAACCTAGGCTGAAGGATGTGTTTGCTCACATCCTCATTTTATGCAAACTCCAAAGAGAAATATTTGCTCTGCAAAACTGGATTAAAGGTGTTTTCCATATCAATTCTATGTTTGATATGCTTTTAGAAGAAAGGACAATTCTATTAGTTCCCCTCAACCCCTAAGAAGCATGCACTCTCTGTTTGGGGGCTTTGTTTGTTTTTAAAGAGATGTTATTTTGATGCTTTGCCTAAAAGCCCCCCTTGGGGATGATAAATTACCTAGCCTCTGAGATCTCCACCATCTGGAAATGGAATCATAACTTCCTTTGGCTTCGGGTACAACCACTACTTTGGGGCTCATTTGCACAGACCCCTTCCTGAGCGCATGGTCAGGGAAGGAGCCCATACAGGCAGGTGACGCTTTCTCCAGAAATGACTCCAAGAACAAGGTCAAACTCAAAATTCTACCTAGAGACAGGCCAGGTGAAACAATATATGCTAATTAATACATGCTATATTGCAAGAGGGTGTAAAAGGCATACACTTGTCTTTTTAGCTTTCTTAACTTTCAACTGGGTTTACACTAACTTCTTTACGAAAGCCCATCTCGGTTCCGTGAGGAGAAGAAGATAAGGGCTATCGTAGAGGGTGAGGTCTCAGACTTTCCCAAGCCAATGTCTGGTAGATTGCATCATGCTTGAGGTCAGTATGCTTAGATGTTAAACAAACACAAATATTCGATATTGTTTTCTTTGAATATAGTAATAAAGAAAAATAGATTTTTCTTTTTGGTAAAAACTACTGACATTTATGTGTGGATGACTTCTAAAACGTATAATGCTCTAACAGTGTGCATTCTGAATATCATCTACCCTGATTCCCTTCACGAAAGCTGCCAAAGTCACCTCCTCAGCACTAAGCATCAGCTGGCCCTGAGGCCAAGCAGAGAGCTGAGAAGCCCGGATGGCTCATTATAATCCATGCACATTAGTATGCTAAAAATAGAGCTCTTCCTCTGTGTCTACCCCATTCACACTATCAATTAAATAAGATGTCAAGGACCAAAGCAACTAGTCGGTATTGTTATTCCTTTTTTCTCCTCCAACCACTCCAAATCCTGAAAACTGTTTCCTCCCATTGTCTCTCCCATCCAACCATCTTTGACATAAAAATCACAGTAAGATCCTTTTTGACCCACCTCCTAGAGAAATAGAAATAAAAACAAAAATAAACAAATGGGCCCTAATAAAACTTAAAAGCTTTTGCATAGCAAAGGAAACCATAAACGATGAAAATACAACCCTCAGAATGGGAGAAAATATTTGCAAATGAAACAACTGACAAAGGATTAATCTCCAAAATATACAAGGCGCTCATGCAGCTCAATATCAAAAAAAGAAACAATCCAATCCAAAAATGGGCTGAAGACCTAAATAGACATTTCTGCAAAGAAGATATACAGATTGCCAACAAACACATGAAAGGATGCTCAATATTAGAGAAATGCAAATCAAAACCACAATGAGGTATCACCTCACACGGGTCAGAATGGCCACTATCAAAAAATCTACAAACAATAAATGCTGGAGAGGGTGTGGAGAAAAGGGAACCCTCTTGCACTGTTGGTGAGAATGTAAATTGATAACAGCCACTATGGAGAACAGTATGGAGGTTCCTTAAAAAACTAAAAGTAGAACTACCATACGACCCAGCAATCCCACTACTGGGCATATACCCAGAGAAAACCATAATTCAAAAAGACACATGCACCCCAATGTTCACTTCAGCACTATTTACAATAGGCAGGACATGGAAGCAACCTAAACGCCCATGAACAGATGAATGGATAAAGAAGATGTGGCACATATAGACAATGGAATATTAGCCATAAAAAGAAAGAAAACTGAGTTATGTGTAGTGAGGTGGATGGACCTCACTACAAATAGTCTGTCATACAGACTGAAGTAATGCAGAAAGAGAAAAACAAACACCGTATGCTAACACATATATATGGAATCTTAAAAAAAATGGTTCTGATGAATAAAGGAATAAAGGATAAAGATGCAGACGTAGAGAATGGACTTGAGGACATGGGGAGGGGGAAGGGTAAGCTGGGACAAAGTGAGAGAGTGGCATGGACATATATACACTACCAAACGTAAGATAGATAGCTAGTGGGAAGCAGCCGCATTGCACAGGGAGATCAGTTCAGTGCGTTGTGACCACCTAGAGGGGTGGGATAGGGAGGGTGGGAGGGAGACGCAAGAGGGAGGGGATATGGGGATATATGTATACATATAGCTGATTCACTTTGTTATACAGCAGAAACTAACACACCATTGTAAAGCAATTACACTCCAGTAAAGATGTTAAAAAAAAAAAAAAGAAAAAAATTTTAAAAAAAGGAAGATAAAATAGGAAGAGCCATCTCACATATAACCCAACAGTTGCTCTCACACACTTACTTATAAAATTTGAGTTAAATTATTTACGGCTTTTTTTTTTTTTTTTTGCGGTACGCAGGCCTCTCACTGTTGTGGCCTCTCCCGTTGCGGAGCACAGGCTCAGTGGCCATGGCTCACGGGCCCAGCCCCTCCGCGGCATGTGGGATCTTCCCAGACCAGGGCACGAACCCGCGTCCCCTGCATCGGCAGGCGGACTCTCAACCACCGCGCCACCAGGGAAGCCCCTACGGCTTTTCTTTGATGCCATTTTTATTTAAGAAATTCCACACACACATATGATAATCACCTATTTATTCTCCCAAAAGATTAAAAAATCTCAACATGCACAGTATATCTTTCAGATCATTAAAAAAAGTAAAATATCACACAGTTGACTCTTTGCATTTTTTCCCCTATTTTGTTTCCCTCTTCCATAGTGTCCTAGTGTATATAAGTTTTAATGCTTTAACTCTACTCTGTATATATCAATGAACAACCACCAATGCAGTTTTGCTCTATAAAAACCGTATATAATATCATATTCTACAATTTCACATTACATTTGAGATTTATTTATAGTCTTTTCATTTAAAATTCTGCTAGTCTAAAGTCATTCCATGTATATCTTCTCCTAAACACAAGAAGGACTCAGCCCAGTGAACATTCCCACCTTCCCCAAGTTCTTTTTCATTATAGTCCAAAATTCTGGTTCGTTTCACTGTTAGGAATTAATTAAACTTTCTCTCTCCATGCAGATATTTATCTATATTTTTAAAACCAGTTCTAAGCTCACCTTCCCTTTCAGGTTCTTTTCTTCTTTCAAAAACATATCCTTTAGTTCTTTCAGCATATTTGTGTGGGTGGTAAATTTAGCCAATATATGTTTGAAATTTTTTTTCATTTTACTGTCAGTTGAATTGACTTTTGTTGAGAATAGAATTATAGGATCCCTCACTCCGTGCTTTGAAGAGACTACGGGCATGCTTTCCAGCATTTGTTGTTGTTGACACCCTCTGTCATTCTTTAATTCCTTTGTAGAAAAGCTTTTGAGATTTTCTTTATAACTCATGCTTGACAGTTTCCCTGCTATGTGTCTAGATGTGGATTTATTTTTACTGACTTGTCTATAGTCTAGGATTCATGTCATCCCTTAATTCTCCAAAGTTCTCAGATCTTCCTCTGAATACTGCTTTTTTGAATATCGTATTCTATCTATTCCTATTTTATGGAAGTTGTTTTAGATAAATGTTGGAATACTTTAATTCATGCCCATAACTTTTCTTTTATATTTTTGTCATTTTTTTTTTACTTTGCCTTGTTTTCTGGGTAAAATTCTCAGTACAATCTTTCAATTCATATATTCTTCCACTGAAGAACTTTCTCAACATTGCCAAAACAAGAACCTGGGAACTAGCCTAGATTTATTTTTTCATTCATCCTTGACATCCATTTGGGCAATGAGTTCTGTCCATCAGATGTCCAATTCATACTGCCTCTGCAGTGGCCTCTGGGAATTCTTACCTGGCTTCCCAAAACAGCCTCCTACCTTTTCTCTTTTCCTTTATTGTCACTATATTCAGTCCTTCATCCACAAATTTGAATATTACCATGTCACTCCCATCTACTTACAAGTCTCTCTCCCTATAGTGTTTGGTAAATACAAACGCTTTAGTTTGGCATACCAGGGCTGTGATGACCAGATCCATGGATACCCCTGGAACCCCATTTCCATTTCTGATAAATACCCTTCACTTGAACCATACCAACCTATCTACTTGTATAATCTCCCTATCTACCAGGATGCAGTATATGCTCTTTCATATTTCTAGGACGTTGCACCTTTTTTTTCAATTGCCTTTCCTTCCTCATTTATGTGGATAATATAAGTAACACTTTCCTCTGAGAAACGCCCTTCTCCTGAAGTCACAACCACCCCCTTCCAACTCCCCAGCTTCGTGCTCCTTTATGATATATCACCGTGAGTCTACACTTATCTGTATTACAGCACTCGTCTCACTATAGTTGTCTCCCTCATCCACTTGACTATGCACTTCTTGTGGGCATTGTCTGTGCATTGAACTTGTGGCTGAATCATAAATGTGCATTAATCAAATGAGTAAGTGAACGGAAAGGAATACATTGGATAATTCCCGGGTAAGGCAAAAGTTTAAATAAATAAGAATTAAATATCTTTAAAAAATTTTAATCTGGTAGTTCAAATTTATTTAGTTTTGGTAAAAGAATAAGAAAGCAAGAAAGAAAATAAATGGTTTTTATACTCATCATGTTCAGTCAATAATTCATAAATATGAAGACTTTTTCCCCTATTTAAATGGCACAACATAGGGAAAAAAATTCAAGAAGTTTATATCATGAGTCAACTAATTTCATTTAGTTTACAAAGTATTAAATACAACAGTTTCTAGGTGGTATCATTTTATAATATGAATATATATACATACATACGTCTCATGTATTTATATCTATATATACATGCTTAAATAAGGTACAGTTCCAAGCTCTTCTTTGAGTGCATTCTAACATGCCCAGATAAGACATGACCACTGCACCCTGTACCTTACAAATAGGCAGAGCCCCTCTAAATAAACCACCCACTGGCTGAGGTATGGAATAAGTAGTGTTAACAAGTAGAGTCTAAGTGTGACAGCTTACTCCTGCCAATTAAGCATAACTCTAGTCTCAGTGTTTACCATAATAAAAAATACAGAGCACGACACTGAAGGATCACTATAAACCGTTCAGTGGCTTACTTAGACTTATGAACTGAAAAAGTTGTCACTTTCCACTTATATCAGATCATGCAAAATTCTACAGGTAAAACTAGTTTAAGTTACAGCTGAAAAAGGGTTTACTTTTTAAGTGTGAGGGGCTTATTGTGGTGATTAACATAAAAAATGATCACAACGGGCCAAGGAAGGAAATAAAGGGGCCTGTTAATAAGTTGTGCTACTTGCAAGGTAGATAATGAGGTAGTAAACGGGAGGTATATAGTACCTTGATTACTGTAGATCATACCAATGGGCACAACGATGCCAGGAATCAAGGGCTCACCAGTTAGTGCCCATTTGTTAGATGAGAAATGGGTCATGTTCCGTGACAACCATGACTCCGAGAATATACTGGAAAATATTTACTTGCTATCACGTATCATGGTACCGATCAATTTTGGAAAGCATACAAGATGTTTTACTCTCTGCTAAACTTCATAAAATAGTAAGAGAACTATTGAAACAAAAACATAGAAAAATAGTATATGAGACTCTGAAGAGAAACTGACACAAAAACTGGAAAATGTCAGATCTTACTCTGAAGCTATTCTCTGTAACCAAACACACATTTTATGGAATTTATTTTCCAATTCTAAAGCAGGCATTTTGGAACATCTGCTACATAAGCTAGGATAATTCTAAAGCTGTAATGTTGTCATGATTATTTGCTATTGACTAGTGCTCAGAATTTTACTGAACTCATTAATCTAAGAAAAATAAATATAATTATAACGATACTAATAAACGCTGGCTGTATCTTTATTTTGTAGTTTCCCCTTGTGTTTTTCAGAAAATAACCACTACCAGAGCGAGGCAAGACAGAACAGGCACATCTGTGTTGTATATGTCTGTCTAAGCAATTCCCTGCTCACGAGAGCTCCAGGCAGGAACCAGATATGTCGAAAAATGACACAGATGTCGATCTCTGAAACTCAGTGAACCACACTTTGACAAAATTTCCCTGCACCTAGGAAATGTTAACCTATAGCTCAAGGCTGTTGTTTTCAGTGCTGCGAGATGCTGGAGAAAATGGAAGTACATAATATGGTACCATAATGTCAATATTTAGCAACATGGAATTACCTCATGCATTTCATATACATACTTGATTTTATTTATTTATTTTTTATTTTTTTAAAGTTTAAGAGTGTATAGCATTGTCTTTTTTTTTAAAAAAAATATTTATTTATTTATTTTTGGCTGTGTTGGGTCTTCGTTTCTGTGCGAGGGCTTTCTCTAGTTGTGGCAACTGGGGGCCACTCTTCATCGCGGTGCACGGGCCTCTCACTATCACGGCCTCTCTTGTTGCGGAGCATGGGCTCCAGACGCGCAGGCTCAGTAGTTGTGGCTCACGGGCCCAGTTGCTCCGCGGCATGTGGGATCTTCCCAGACCAGGGCTCGAACCCGTGTCCCTTGCATTGGCAGGCAGATTCTCAACCACTGCGCCACCAGGGAAGCCCATACTTGATTTTATATATAGATAATTTCATATGTAATATTTTACACCTTGACAGAAATAAAATGATTTAAAAATACAATGTACCTAATTTGAAAAAATATGAAATTGGGCTATTTAATATTGACAAATTTTCTAGATAACTAAGGCATACCTTTTTAATTAAGGCAAAGTATGGCAAAAGTATTAAAAAGTTGTGATTTTATTCAAGGCTCTATCACTAATAAGCTGTAACCTTGTAAGAAGTAGAGGAAGGTACATGAGTCTCAGTTTTCTTATCTGTAAAAGACAAGCAATAAAACCTATGCACTGGTTATACTGTAAGACTTAAAGATGATTGATGTATGTAAAGCACAAAGAACATATAAGCATTCAATTAAGGTTAATTATTTAAATGATTTTTAGTAAATACAAGATTTATTACATACTTTGTCTCCTACTTCAAACAGACTGACCATAATTCAGCCTTTCCTTCATTACTAATGGTCATTATTTCAAAAGCAATTATTATGCTGTAATAAAGTATTACCTCCAAGGACTCAAGAGCTGTGTAAGCCTATTTACTGCAATCCCGAAAGACCTTGCTGTGATTTTTCAAGTTCTTATCTTAATAATAATTTTGACACCTCCTTTGTTAGCTGCCACTCTTTTGCCCTAAGTCCACCTACAGATGAAGGGAATTTCCTATTTTGACAGGGGGGTTGGCAGATGAGAATCTCAGAGGGTTTTGAGCATCTGTAGATTGGTAACGCAAAATCAGTAACTTCTTTTCCTAAGGAAAACTACAGAAAGTGAAATGCTACAGTTTTTGTGGCTATTGGGAATACATAAAACAATCTATTGAGACAACATTTCAGGGGACATGAGTTATAAAAATAAAAATTGAGAAATATACCTCTCCTATATTTTTCTTTTGCCATTTTTATTCACTATTTCCTCTCTACACACAGCAGGAAGAGTCATATTCACAAAGGATGTAAGAAGTACATCTAAACTAAGAGTTAAAAGGCTTTCTCTTTCAGAGAAGGAGAATCTCAGGTCCTCCCCTATAAGTAATTCATAGTATATATCACGTATGCAATGTATATGTTATACCCTATGCCATGTGTATGTGTATGTGTGTGTGTGTGTGTGTGTGTGTGTGTGTGTGCCTTATAGCCTAAGATTCAGTAAAGCTCCACTATTCTTCATTCTTTACGTACCCTTCACTCTCTGTCCTCATTGTTCGCTCTTTTCCTTGGCTGGAATACTTCTGCCTACTCCAAGTAGCAAAGCCTTATGCTTCTTTAACTTCCACGTCAAATGCTACCTACTTTACCTTCATTATAACATATGACTTCCTCCAGGGTCTAATTCATGTTCTTTGCAGATTTACAACCTAAGTCTCTGGAAGGTTTCCTCTGTTTTAAAGGGCTCTGTGTTTACAGAGGACTGACAAAACATCTACTCCTAACAAAGGCCACACCAGAGATGATTAAGGAGCTCTTGGATTTAGCACAGATGAGACAAAAATGCAATCATGAAATTGACAATTCCTTCTAAATGCAGAAAATTTGAAGCAATTTAGCAAAGCTCTTTTAGATTTGTGCTTGGGTTTGCTTAATATACCTTTAAAATTAGAGATTGGTGGAAAGAAACGAAATCTTTGTTTTATGGCTGCAGCAAACGGGCCCCACCATGGTAAAAATGTCATTATTCTTTCTCACAAAGAGACATTCGGTGCATAGTGCAAATTAAAGTAGCATTTTCCTTCTACTTAAGGTTCCTTAGATGAAACTTATGTTTTTAAAATGCACTGCAAACACCAAAAACTGATTATACCGTTATCAGCTTTTAAATCAAAACAGCTTGCTATCTGGTAAGGACAGAAGAACTGGTCGATTTATTTCATAAAACTTTATGTACAAAGAGACAGTGTCTATGAACTTCATGGAGACAATATAGAGTCTGGAGGGGTAATTTTTATTGCAATTTATAGTGGGATTATCCATACTCCACAGTCTTCAGATTTTATTGAGATTTTATGGTACTGTGATGCTGACACAGTTAACTGCAATGGGATAGGAGGTGTAATTTGTTTCACCTTGACTGGGAAATGAAATTGGCATTACTATTACATAAGAAACCTCACAGACTCTATTAATTGCCTGGATCCAATCAAAGCCATTATTTATCCTAGTTTCACAGGCAAACTATTTTACCTGAGAGTAAAACAATAAATAAGAACTGGCTGTAATTTTCATACAGCAATATCTTTTCATTAAGACTGTTCAGAAGCCATAAGAATATGTCTCACCCACAGGGGTTCAACTCCAGAAACCATTAAAACCTAAATCATATCAAGCATCTATAATGTACCACCAAATATTATTCTTCAGTATTAAATTCAATGAAATAAAACAAACTTGGGAAACAGTAGAAACAATACACTCAAAAACACCAGGGAATTACAGATGGCCCACTGACATAAGAGAGTAACAGCTCTGGGAATGATATTCATTCATTCTGCAAACATTTATTGTTCATTGTGTGCCAGACACTGGACAAAGCAGTAAGGCCACGATATAGATATCATTATAATAAAATTTTATATTATATATATTTGAGCCACATATATTGAGCCAAGAGAATATATTTTACATATATGTATATCTATGTGTATGTGTATGTATGGCATAAATTGTAATACAATTTGGTATGTGTCTTTCTAGAAGAGAAGGCATCTGAACCAGGTCTTTTTCCAGAGAAAGAAAAGGCTGTCCAAGAAAAGGAAACTACATGGATAAAGGGAGAGTTGTCCTCATGAAAAGCCATGGAAATGGTGGCTGAGACATGAGACATATTCAGTGGAATGGCAACAGCCTGGCGGGGAGGGGTGCTAGGATCCACGCTGTGAGGATATGAGAACCCTGCTGGTTTCCACTTTATGTTGTTGCTTCTTCTACTTGACCATACAGGGGAAGGTTCCTTTTATGTTTAGGGTTTAGGACTAGAGACCAGCACTGGCCATGGCATTCTAACTGAGCACCTCATATAAAACACTGCACCTACATTAATTAATTCATTTGTTCATTCACTAAGTATTTATTGAACATTTACTAGTGTCAGGCACAATGCAATGTGTTGAAAAAATTGTAGCTAATGAGGCCCAGATGGATTTTGGGAGATGTCAGCCTATTTCATCCTGTGAGTGAGGATTTATAATAATATATACTGCATTATATAAGCAACTACAGTTTTTGTCAACAGAAAAGTTTATTCTTATTGTAGGTCATCCCAGTCCCACTAGATCTTTCTCGCACTGAGAATCTGAGAAAACCATCCATGGGAATATCTTTCGAATTCTACTCCGTTTCTACTGAGCTTTTCCTAAGTTCCTAGCTATTGAGAAGCTGATGAATTCTCTGATTGAATTCTCTGATGAATTCTCCAAGGGCTACTCCCAGTTATCAGTTTCACCAAATTCTCCTATTTTCTGTCTTCCTGAAGTCCTGCTGTCCCAGACATAACTCTCTTTTTATTTTTTCTCTGTGACATTCAATAAAACTTAATAGTTCACAAGTCGGCATATACGTGCGTCCACTAACCCAACAAACACAACCCATAGTTACAAAAAAAACTAAGCAAAGATACATAGAAAGTAGCATTTCATTTCTACTAAACGGAAGTCACATACAAATGTGCAGGATGGGAAGCAGGACAAGTGAGTAGAAGGGATGCTTCTTAAAAAAGGAGATAAGTTAGGTTTCGAATTCATGTTCGAGTTTCACTTTAAAAGAGCATATTCACTGAACTCCCTGACAACCCTAAACCAGCTGGGAAAACCCGAGAGCAATCATAGAAGAAATAACTTGATTCCATAGAGTTCCTCCAACTCTTTCCGTTCACAATATTTTAAAATCCCACCACTAGATGGCAGTACACAGGCTATCATTTTCAATATAGGTTGCTTAGTTCCATAATACATCACTTCTGGGATAGGTGATTTGGTTACATATAGAAGAGAAAGAAGAATCAAGCTTCAAGAAAAGGTAGAATGGTGAAGGGTAGAGGGAGATGGAGAAGGACACCTCGGAGAAGAAAGAAGACAGAAAGGGAGAGGAGATGGGAGAGTGAGAGGGTAGAGAAAAGAAGGTGGAATCAAGAAGGGTATTCGAGAGGGAGATGGAAAAAAAGAGAAAGGAAGAGGGGAAAAAATCTGAATTAGAGGTGACGGAACTCCATGTAGTGCCGTTCAAACTTCTGAGACAGGAACTACAGTAAGAAATACGTATTTCAATATGACTCAGTACACAGACAGTATACAGACACACACAGTACTGCACTTGCATGTATGGAAGTAAAAGTTTCATGATATAATACTTATTTGGGTGATACTCTCATATTTCTTAATCAAGTCCATCCTATTTAATTTCTTTAAAATGCTGATTATAAGCTAATCAACTGATTTCAAGATTCATCAACAGGAAAATGACTCACAGTGTGAACAGTATCATTTTAGTGTATTGTACACTAAAAAGCAGGCTTTTGAGAGAAGTTATTTTAAAAATCGCCATAGTGACATTTCTGGCCATATAACTGGTCCATAAGACATTTGTTGATAAAATGAAGAAAAACGATGGTGAAGACGCCTGGTCATGAAAAACACATACAACTGGCCAATGATCAAAGCAGCATTTCCCCCACATGAAGGTGGCTGGAGGAAAGATGGAGTACGTAATGATAACTCTGTAAATTGGTAGCTCTTCTTTTATTTATTAGACAGAAAGATAAATATCAATTTGTTCTTTTCTAAAGAACACAAAGTGGAAGAACAGTTAATCAAATTCTCCATTAACAATGGAGAACGGGCAGAGAGAAGGGGCTGAGAAAATAGTAACAGAGCTTGGAATAGAAAAAGAATTATTGTTGAGGGAGTGAGAAAAAATCGGGAGACAGAAACCACAGCCAGAAGGTTATAAATAATTAAAAAGCCAATTTAAAACAGTGCTGGCAAGGATTCTAAGACCAAGTTTCCCTTTTGGATCTTATATTCTTCCTTCTTTCATTTGTTCTTTCCAGGTCTTAAGAGTCACTAGGTAAAATGCCCATTTGCAAAAAATAACTATATCTATATAGATATATCCAGATAAGGATAGATATCTATATCTCTCCATATATAGATATAGCCATCCAATACCCAAAGGTTTCTTGAAATGAGTATATAAGTCCAAACATCATCAAAAGAATCCTATAAATATCTGCAATCTGATATGTAAAATAAGAATTTCCTTGCAGCATAACAGCACCTGTACTATTTGAAATTAGAAGCTTTATATTTAAATAGAACATGACTTCAGGAAAGAAAAAACTTGTTCTTAAAAAAGGAAACTATAGAGGAAAGGAAAGATATTATATTTCAAGATCCAGTATGTTAATGTTCAGTGTGTTAAATATTATCAGAGAAAACTTTTCAGGTGTGGTGAAAAATGAATATAGAGACTAACCTTAGACTAAATACTAGTAATATATCACATTTAAGCATCTATCTATTTAAATATAAATTAGACCACTTTATCATAGGAGGCACTTGACCTAACAAATTAAAATGGTGTGCTAGGTATCACTTTATAACAGAATGGACACAAATGCCACTTTGGTAACCCCTTGCTTTAGCTACTTTATCTATTGAATGGGTTTGTCTCCTGTCTATTATCTTTGCTTCCTTACATAATATCTATCTCTGAATGAAGTATCACCTCTCTCTTAATGTGGATCCCCCCTGCAGGCCATACTTTTTTCTCTTCTTTTCCCCTTTGTAATTTTATTTACTATTTAACTGCGCGGGGGAAAAGCCAAACTCATTCCTTGACATTTTACAGTTTACATTTACAGTTTTCTCTTTTCTGCTAATTCTCTTAGAACAGAACATACAATTTCTGTCTCCTCTCTCAAGACAGTTATTATCATCAAATTTTAGACCCAACCCAGTCTATGCCAGATAAAACAGAGGAGTCGACAGATTGTGGGTATTTCAGATAAACAAGAGCATAAGAAGCCATTTTTTTGATGGAATCCATTCAACTTCCTATGGATGCCCAGAAGTGAAAAAATACAGATAAGTTTCTACTCCTTGTTGAAAGTCAGGTAAAAACAAACAACAAATGACCAACGTTATCTATATAAAATATTCTGACCTCCTATTTAAAATTCAGTTTTTCATAAATATTGGCTGCCTTTCTATTTGACATGTTCCTGTCTTATGACAGTAATAAAACACTCAAGTCCTATCAAAGTCTAAATTCAAGAATAATAAGCCCAAAGTCAGCAACTATCCAGTCCTGCTTCCCAATAAGCAACATTAAAAAATTAACAATAAAAGATGGAGTAACTAGATGGTTTGTCAATAGATATTAAATTCAGATTTAAAATAGGAATCTCTATCTAGTAGTTATCATACTTAATTAAGCATAAGTAGAAGAATACATTTACCAAAGGAAGCTGTGATAGTTCAATCACTCAAGAAGCCAAGACAACCATATACATGAGCATAAGTCAGCTGCCCTGGACTATTCTGGTCCTATGGACAGATGACACCAGGAATCCATTGAATGGTGAACTAAAAGAGGACAGTCATGTGTAAGGTAGACAGGAGAAGCAAGTCTGTGACAAAATGAACCTGGACCTGAAAAAAGATACCACAAACATCAACGTTGGGAAAGCTGACAGCAGAAGAAAACTGGTGACACAAAGAGATCTGAAATGCAGAGTTTCATGGGAGCAAAACTCCAGCTGCATTAGACGGTCAGGAGCTACAGTCACAACCTCCAACCAGCTCTGCAGCAATCACTGCAATGACCAGATTTCCCTTCACAAGTATAAATGGCCTAGGACTAAAAATACACTTGTGGCTTCTTTCCGTGGGCTGCTGAGAAAAGCAAAAGCCTATAGGAAGAAATGGGGTTTGAGTATTTCAGATTTGCTCGTAGCCACGGCCCTTTGAAATTCCTGAACCAGTGCTGTGGGAAAAAGGTATAGTTTTGGAGGATTCCTCACTTCATCTACAAATAATATAAAAACAACACGCTTTTATTAAAGGAGATGACGAAAGAAATGACATGCTCAAATGGCTGCTGGCTTCTTAACAGCAGTAACAACATGCTCTAGTCAGACATCTGGGGGAAAAAGTACTTTAAACTCAAGGATTTTATCCTATAAATATATGGGCAGGAATAATGCACTTATGACCCATAATGAGTTATTTTTCAAGTATGACACCATTATAATAAAAAGTCTTGATGCAAGAAACATGTTTTGTAAAACTTCTGGTAGGCTGGGCTGCCAGGGTTGCATTTTCAGGAAAAACAAAGTGGCTGCACAGGAAACAAGCTGAGCTTTTTCCGCTGGGCAATCTCCTTTTTACAGTCACGGGGACATCCGGTGGGTTTGGGTGGCTAAGGAGAAGACAATATGGGGAAAGGGGGAGACGACAGACCAACAGACCATCTATATAACGTAGTAAAGAAGGAAGCAATAGTGGTCAGGGAAGAAAATTGGGCAACAGTGAAATACCCAGCTGGCTTTTCAGTTCTGGCTGTTTCAAAGCCACTGGTCAATCACACCTTGGCTCGAGCCTCATTCCTGGGCATCAAGGTGATATTACCTATTCCTTTAGCTACACGGAGAAAGGACTAGCTCACATATGGGAGGGAGAAAGTAAATACTTTTTTTTTTTTTTTAGCTCTTTAGTTGGACGGTCACAGACTGGTTACGGCCTTGCTCTTTCCTAAGTGTTCTGCGTTTCTGAAATGTAATATCTATTAATATTCAATTATAAAAATGTCTTTAAACAACAAATTATTTGGGGGTTACCTTTTTCTTTTAATTATTCTGTACGTTCCAGTATGTGGTGAATGAGAAATGTTTGATCTTATATTCATATTAATGCTGGTATCGTTTTTATAATTCTCAGTGGAACCCACATTTTGCTGAACTTCTGTTTGCTTTTCATTGTCAATCCTAGATCATTATCTGCTGTTTTTTGCATTTTCTTTCCTTTTCCATTATGTATCTTTTTTCCTAAAACTTGTGTCAATCTAATAAATTGACTTTAGAATTTGGGTTAATTACTGCAAGATGCAGGTTACTTCCACAAAATTATATAAGCAACTAACGTGCAATTAACAATTTTGCTTCTGTAATTCTTCCCTCTCTAGAATTACCCATTTTCAACTGTCTACTGGATTATTCTTGACAGAATACAAACATGCTATACTTTCTGCCTCTTTTAAAATTCCTCCCTTGAGAGCGTAACGCCTCTCCAGCTATCATGCCATTTCTCCAAAACTCTTCCAGCAAAACTACTCCAAAGAGTTGTCTGGACTTTGTCACCCCTGTCTCACCTCCCATCTGAACATGAACTCACTTCAGTCCGCCCTTTGTCCCCACCACTCCACTGACACAGTGTCACCAGTAAACTCCATCCTCCCGAAATGCTCCATTCTTAGTCCTTATTTTATTTGGCCCCTTAGAAGCTTTTGATACATTTGATGAGTCCCTCGGTAAAACGCTCTCTTCACTTGCATTCTTTTAAACACTCTTTCCCTCACCTTAGTAGTGGATCAAAAGGAAGGAAGGAAAAGAGAACCATAAAAGTGCCTACTTCTCCATCAAGGCAGTAACAAACCAATCACTTTGCTTGTGATTTGTTTTTTGACCTTCTATGCTTCCTGTTGCTAAATATCTGTAAAAACTAATGAAAATCTCCTGGGAAATCTACCAAAAACTTCCCCAGGCTGAACTGAAATTCCTTTACAAGGTCAAATAATTCCTTTAGGGTCTTGTTTATAAATAATAGGTCTCAGGTTCCGTGGAGAGCCTTCTACCCCACAGCACTATCACTTCGAGGGGCTAACTGCTACTTTGTCCTGTATCAAGCAGAAAAATGTCTTCCTCTGGAGAACTTCTCTGACAGCATACCTCTAATGGCTCTAGTCTACACTGTGTTTACTGTGCCTTCCAGAACATCATGTCATTTTCCTTCATATCACAGATTACATTCAAGATCCAACTGAGATCTGTTGGTGCCCTGGGCTAGCTGACAACTTGCCATTCCTTTAGACCATATTCCATAGATACTGGATAGGCTGGAGTCCTCTCCTCATTAGAATGCTTTTTCACATCCAAGCATACCGTGCGGAAGTTCCAGCCCACCACACTCCCAAGCCCCGAACACCCACTTCTGAGCATAACAGCAAAAACATTTTTTCCAACCACATGTAACACCCTGTATGAAAATACTTTTGTCATATACAACTTTCTCCCTCCGCAGTTATAATTAAACTCTTTGCCCTAGGCACATCCATGGCTGGTCTACATTTTAACCCAACTCTGTCCACAGTTATCAGTTAATTGTACGATTTTTCTGTTTGATGTCAAAATCTCCCAGTAGACTACAAGCACTCAGATAGAAACAGCATCTGTTTTGCTCAACACTATGTCTCTGGTGCCAATAAAATGCCTGACCCATAAGAGATGCTCAATAAATACTTGAACGGACAAATGACTCAATTCATGGTATTTTAGATACAGATGTATTCATTCACAGTCCCTTGTGTAGTGTGATGTAAGGTAATCTATTTCTCTACCACAGACCAGATATGTTATACCAACTTTAAAGGTAATCAGCTAGTACAATCACCTACATTTATAAGAGTTAGTTTTGTATTTTTATTAGTAGCATTTTGAAAAACCAACTCCCCTATTGTATTTTCTTTTGCTCATCCATACCAGATATACAAGTCCTATTTGAGAATGGAAATAGGGCTCCCTTTATCACCCAGCCATTTCATTGCTGGCCCAGTGCCCAGTGCATATGTGCAAAATACAGACGTGAGGAATCACTGAAATGCCCTTTCCTTTATTCATTCTGTGAGGTAGGCAGACCTCCTCCATTAGAGAATTTTACCATCATCTAATTAATAAATTAAACAATAAAAAAACTTATAAAATGTGTAGCAATATATGTGTAGAATGTGGGGATTATAAAAACTTAATAGAAACTAATAAACATAGAAAGTATGGGATTTTCCAGACAATTTCTCATCCTAAACACTCATCCCTTATAATTTGTTGTAACAACTTTGAGAAGCATTTCTATACCAACTTCTTGGAAACAGTTTTTCACTTTTAAATTCAGTAAGTCTTTTTTCCTCCAACTTTCTGTTTTTATAAGACAGAGAAAAAATTTCTGAACATTATTGCTTCAGGTATTTTTGGGGGGGGGGGATATAATAATGATAAATAACTGCAAACATTTATTGACAGTTGATCAGTGCTAGACATTTACACATAAGCTCTTACTTTATCTTCCCAATAATCTTGAAAGATGCATACTTTTATTCCCATTTTATCACCGAAGAAAATGAAGATTAGTGAAATTAAATAACTTTGCCCAGTTACTGCCCAGTCCAAAGCTGGAAGTGAGGGAACTAGGATGCTAACCCATACAACCTTGATCCCAAATCTCATGCTGTTAACATCCACATTATAGTTTAGTGTGTTTATGGTTATATAAATGTTTACTCTTGATATGAGGAAACTACTGAATAGAAAACACTGCATGAAACTAACAAATATACTCATGTAGAGAACAAATTACAGCATGAGTCTTACTTAACACAGTTCTTCCGCAAAGATAAATTTTCCAGAAAATTAAATTTTGGCAGTAAACTTTAAATAAAAGTAATCTCTCCCATCAAATAATGGCAAATAAAAGAGATATCTCTTTTGTTTCCTTCATTAGAGCATGGAAATTGTAAAAGCAGGTCATGAACAGTGTTAAGATCCTTATCAATCACCTTCACAATAAAAGCAATATTTTTCATAAGTGTTATTGTAAAAAGATTGGGTTCTATGGTGTACACATGTATAATGTAATACGCAAGGTTATAATTTTTCTAGTTGTTAATTCCTAATTCTTAAAAAATTTAAAGCACATATGTAAATTATAAAAGAAAATAAATACCTAATGTGGCCTTTAGTTATGTTATTATTATTTGAATCGATTAGCTCACTTGGATCAGAAGTATTAGTAATATCAAAGAAGGTTCGACTCAAGAAAAATCTATGTAAAGACTCACTTCTTCCTCTTTTTCTTCTACCTGCTCACAAAGATGGTGGTGGGACTACTTCCTGGCCTTTGCCCATAAAAGCACCAAAAAAAAAAAAAAAAGAAAAGAAAAAATAGGTTGTCAGGTAAGCAGAGCGTCTGGATCTCAAGTTTGCAGTTTAAACCTCTGACTGCTGTAAAGCACTAGATTTTTCAGGTGGTAAAACTGGGAAGATGAAACTTGCCATGTGCTATGAAGAAACTCACTGCAGATAAAACAGTAACTTGCAAAAGATGAACGCACAATTCTGTAATGTACGTTTGCAAAAATTTCTCCAAGTTCACGACCAAATGTTATTCCTATGCACTGAATCCCACCTTATACAAGAACCAAAACAACTATCTTTACTAGTATTTTACACGAAGGCAGTGTTTTATGTATTCACCCATCATATTTTAATTACGGACCTCGGAAGTAATATGGTATCAAAGCAAAAAGTAATGCAATCTAAGTCTTAATTCATCGTCATTTCTAGGCTCTGAAGACAAAATACACACATGAATTGATGATTATAGGCATTTTACATCTCTATAGAAGGGTGACTTATTTTTTTAGATTCATAGAAAGGGAAGAAAAATCAACACCATGATATTATTACAATTCCCTCTATTTAAAAATGAAACAAAAAGAACTTAGAAGAAGAAAAATAACTTCATGATCAGTTAACTATCATATATAGTTAACTTGGTATTATTACATACAGTCATGTAACAAAGTATCTTTCTGCCTTCTAACCCCCAGAAGGAAATATTAATACTGCATTTTGAATTATTTCTATCATATGGAGGCTTCCTGCTATTTAAAATAAAAACTTAGACTTGTATGAAGATAAGAACTCAAGCTACATAACACATTTGTAGCCAAACACCTAACTTTAGAATTACTTTAATGGCGACTTAATTTACAAGTTACTCAAAGGTTCCAACCACTGGAACTTCATGGAATTTTATATTATTGCCAGACAAGTAAGTTCCAGCCTGAACAACTGAAAGAAGAAACATCCTGACACACTTTGTAAAAATTTCACAGTGGTTAACCTCTACGAGGGATTTACACATTTACATCTCACAAGCAGTTACGCTGACTATAGATTGAACTTTCGATTTGAGCGCTTGAAGGTAAAAATACTTTGCAAATTTAGGTATTTGAATTCTGACATTAAATGACTTGATATATAGAAATATGGACTAAGTAATACTGAAGCATATACCTATATAAATATGAGGTTAGTTTCTACTAAACTGTGCTCTACTCAGCCGTGGATCAGCTGGCTCCTGTGTCGTTCTGCACAGAACTTCCTTGGATGTAGTGTGTTTGCCTATGACTTGGGGTCCTCTCACTGAATAAATGAAGAGTTACTGCTGAAATAAATCAAGGCTTGCTTGTGTCTCTTACCTTTGCCATGGCTTCTCCCATCCTCCAAAAGTGGTACGACGATAGTGTTGTTCACATTTCCAGGTGACCGCACAGCTGTGTAGACGACAGGCACCGACTGGACCACCACGGGGATGCGGTGAACGTGACTCAGTTTGTTAGACTGTAAATTCATGGGACTTGAAGGCGGAACGGGATGGATAATGTGCAAAAACTGCTGGCCTCCCACACCAGAGGCAGAGGCAACAAGGGGCCCTGGAGTTAATACCGTTGACGAAGATGATGCTGAAGATACTGATGTTATAACAGTTGGGGATGAGGCTGGACGACTAGAAGACGATGAAGAGGTTGAAGTTGAAGAAGGGGAGGAGGCGGACGCTGTCATGGAAACGGGGGAGGAGGAAACGGCTGTAGGGGATGTCCTGGCTTTGTTGATGGACAAGTCCACTGGCTCAGTTTGTGTCTGGAAGTGATCTACGCATAACGGGTCCTCCGGGGGTTCCCCTTTCACATTATTTAGCAACAGGGGAACAGCTTCCATATCGGGGTAGTTGTGGACGTTTGGAGACTGTGGGGAGAAAAATAGAGGTATGATTGATGACTTGAATGTTTTTTAATTTTTCTCTTATTGCTACAGAACATTAATTCGCTCTCCAAATATCTGAAGAACCGCTCGGACAGTCGTCATAATTAAAGTGGAGAGTACAAAAGCACAACAGAGTAAGACGATTGGGAGGGCGACAGACATCATTGTCAAAATCCAGGGAAATACACTAAAACAGGGCATAAAATTCTCCAACTTCCCACACCCGTTTGCTAAATTATTGAATACAAGCCATTTCTAATAACTGGATTATAACTGAGCTCATAGCAATGAAAAAGTTTTTCTCAAAATAATATACAGAAATACTACAACAGGTATTTTTAGGAAATAATTTTAGGAAAAGCTTATTCTGTAAATCTTAAGTTGCCTATGCTTGTGCTGTGTAATTTAAGACAATGATAATAATTTTGTCCAAGTTTGTATTCATGCTTTCAAGTTTTAATGAGCAAAATTTAATAATAAATAATAATAAAGAATCCAAGATTCCACCCAGACTAATGGGCTCAGTGTGTTATTACTGAGCATGAATATAATTTAATTTTATACCTATTCACTCATAAATTCAAGAAACAGTTACTAAATGTCTACTTCCAAGGCCTAAAATGGCCCCCAAATTAGCAGGTGTCCGTCTAGCCTTAACAGAGAGTTAGACTACAAAAGATTATTTTTGGTTATATCTAATTTGACCAGGCTAACGTAGACATTATTGTTCTATTACATGAAGACCCAAACCTTTTTTTTTTCAGCTTCACTATGGTATGAGAACAACAATGCCTAAAATTATATTAATTTGGTTCATTTCATTCTTTGTTTAATAAAAGATTTTGGTTTGCTCAAGCTCAAAGCTTGAGCATACACTTAAAGGAACAAAACATGCTTCTTCAAATCTTTCTTTATAGAATATAAATTATAGCTCCATTCAGGAAATACAATAGTGCAAGGGCATTTTATTTAGCAACAATGAGAAAAGAAAGAAAATAAGCTAAACAATGGTATCAGATCAATAAACAGGAAAATGGGTTGATGTTTTATTGGTTTTTTTTTTTTTTGCTTCTAAGCTAACATGGTTACTTACCCACCAAAAGACAAGAATTAGAAAATATCAAAATGAAGCATCCAAATATCTACTGCATAAAATTCTAAATGACAAGATCTCATTTCATGTGCTGAAATTGAGAAATAAGAATTTAAATATTCTCAGATATTAAGAACCAAAGAAAAGAAACACCATAAACGGAGCAAGTTTTATAAAAAGCTATTAGCATTATCTACTCTTCTAACTAGAACACTATTTCAATTCGCACACAGTATTATCATTTAATTTCTCTGTAGAACAATGTAGGATGTTTCTTATTAGTATGTCATACCCATATAGAAATTCTTTGTTGAGGCTGCTTTCATAAAATATCCCAGTTGGTTTGTCATTAACATTATAAAATATGTCATTAAGCACAAATTATCAAACATAGTTTGCTTTCAAATATAGCCTTGATTAATTTCTCTCCAAAATTCTAATTTTGGAAATAGTGACTATTTCCATCACGAATTTTTTTCTTCCTAATTACACTTAGACACAAGGTTCTAACATAGGTTTATAAACCAAAGGCTGAGGTGCAAACATTTCATAAAGTAAATGGAAGAGTGCTTTCGTAGACTACGACAATACAGGAGGTAAACATGGAGCTTATCTGTAAACAGATGGTTTCTGAGGCATCAAGCTTCACTGAGATTTGCAAACTGCTTTAGACTTCTGTAGATTATGAACACGAGTCCATACTTTGTAGGTATCTGCTTAATCCCTCACTAAAAAAAATTTTACTCCTTAAGCTGTTTTACAACAATAGAGGAAGAGCACTCCTCTTGTAATTCTGCTGTATATACAAGAAAGCTAGGAAGACCCAATACTAAGAGCCCCTAGGTGCTTTCAAATACTTGAGAACTACATAGCTTTTGCACAAGCTCAAACCAAAATACGGAAAATGCTCATAAAAATTAGGAAGAATCAACCAAACCTTTGGACAACAGACATATCTTATTTGGGAGCGTTAGACATGTTATGCATGAATTTATAAGTGTAAACATCACAGAGGCACATGCTGGTTCCTATTTCACACGTAGCAGTTGAAATGCAACCAGCATATCCAAAAACAATGCCTCATCAGTCTAAGGAGGACAAAACCCTGATCATACCATTCATCCGTTTACACTATTGACATAATATATTCTCATAGCCCATACCAATCATTTCTACTGTGATAATGTGGCCAGTAAACCATCCATAATTCCAGCTTCAAGCTGCACGTACGTACACGTAAGACCAGCAATACTGCATAAATATGTTTCCCAAACAGTTGAGGTATACGCTTCCTCCTCCTTTTAGGAAAAAGAAAAGACCTGAAAGGCTTGATCCTGAAATCATGATTAGAATTCATTTCTTGGCTTTTGGACAGTGGAAAATGGAAACACATTGGTTCCGAGATATGAATCCATAAACGTGTAGCAATGGGAGAGCAGCCAAGAGACAGAAGGAAAGCTGGGGAAACCACGGGAAAACACCAAACAAGCAGCACTTATAGCACTTAGAAACTAAATAAAAGGACTGCACAGATTTGAGAAAGTGAGAAAAGATATGGTTATGTTACCAGGAAACAGCCTCTAAGAGGCAGGGACACTGAAAAGACCAGATATCACAAAGAAAAGTTTTATGCACAGTTAGGACATGAAAATTTTGTAAAAAGGAACAAAGAAAGGATTTCATACTAAAATTCTGCCCTTGGTCACTAACTACTCAATTCTTGATACAACACTGATGGACGACTCACAGCAGCATCCTCTAAGCACTGCTGTTGTTTTGTTGTTTGTTTGTTTTAAATAAAAGCCCATCAAGATTTTTGCCTGGGAGCAGTGACTTTAGCTGAATTTTTGCTGTTGATGACCCTGGGGTGGAAAAGATGATCAAACACTTAAACTATATTTAATAGTATCAACAGAAACAGAATTCCTTCTAAGGATGTGAAGATTGAAGGGCACGCTGCATTTCTGTCAAAGAGAATGAGAGTAATTAATTTCACTTTCCAAGAGATGATATAGTATTTCTTGGAGGGGGTCCACAATAAAGTAATTTTTCAGCCTTTCATACATACCTTAAGAAATAAACGCATAAACACACAGAAGTCTGACAAGGTAAATGTAACAATATACTTCATTAAAAAAAGGTGTGTGAAAAACATAAAGATAAATATAAATAGGATTATACTGCTGCATAATAATATTTCTTCAAAAGTCTGAAGGCCAGTTTGATTCTAAATAATCCACTCAATAAAATATAATGCACAATATTCTAGTGAACATATTCCCTTCAGTGATCTGGGGATTACGTGTGAGCTGTTCTAATGAGATCATCTTTTTCCTGAATAAACGTTTTAAAATGTAACTTCAGCTTTAGGCATTTTGTTGAATAAATGCAAAAATGTATCTAAAACTTTCTCTGTGTGAGTACTCAGAGTACCTGATGTGTTTCCTACAGTCAGCCGTTGCCATCAGCTGAATCTTATTACAGTCCTCAAGTGAATATGGGTTTTTAAGGCTTGTCATGTATTTTGATCACCTGGCAACCTTAAAAGGAGAAAAAATATATATGAACACCACCTCATCTTTGGAAAGCCCTCCAGAGACTCTTACGTTTGGTTGGGGACCACTTGGGTAATATTCTGCTAAATGTTATCCAAGATTTATAAGCTGTTTCATCTTTAATGGCATCAGGGATTGTCAGAGAACTAACATAATATTTATGCATATACACACGTGCACACACAAACACACACACAAAAAGGATGTGCCTAACTATCTATCCATCCTTCCATCTCTCCATTCATCTACTCATCCAGCCAGCCAGGGAGCCAGCAGGTCAGCAAGCAGCATTTAAAGCATAAAAAGATTATGTTTAATTCTATCTTTCCAACTTTATAAAAGTTTTTTGAGAAATCATTTCATGGCAGCGTTTAGAAGATTGTAGAGTGACTTGCCTACTGTTACAAAGCTCATGGCTTCACAGTTATAAGAATCCGCGCTTTATAGCCTGTTATGTGGTTATTAGAGACAGAAAATTTGATTTGGACACAAAAGACTTGAATTCATGACCTGCCCTGTTACTTATTAGCTGTACAGTCATGGTATCATCATGAAAATTCTCTAGGTCTGCGTTTATCCACCTATAAAAGAGTATTAAATTCCAAACTCACACAACTGCTGTAAAGATTGAATTTAGGACATTGAGTGCTTTTAAGTAATACTGAGAATTGTGGGACAGAAGTAAATGAGATTCCCCTTTTAGAACTAAAATTCCAAACAGAACCTGATCTATTACTATAGCTCCGTGAACTCAGCATAAGATATATTCTGAGGCAGGATGGCGTAATACAGCCACTGTAGAGGGTCAGTGTTTGCTAAACAACCAAACAGATATATGTTACAAAAGTAAGCTGAACATGTAGAAATACTGTAAGCATTTTCAGGTTCCACATAAAATTTTAAACAAACACATCTTCTCTTAAAATGCACAAGGACAGTCATTTGACATTATTCAAATTTTTTTTGCTCTATTTTTTTTTTAGCTTAATTAGATTGGCCCACAGGATGAGCATGTAATAGTTGATGGAATACATTTTAATTGACTGGTCTGATTTGTTAATTCCACTATATAAATATCGCCTATCAATCCATAGTTCAGTTTGTATCCATTATGACAATAATACATAAATATATTAAAATAATTGTTTTGGGATGTTGGCTATTCTTCAACAGTCTTATCATGAGATGAAATAGTAGAGCTTTATTTGTTTCTTGTGTCTCAGTAGAAATTTAGTTTGTGTAAGTTTCACTGACTTGGTGAGTAGTTGAATGTGCACTTTTTACGGGAGGTGCTTAAAGAAACTTACTGTGCACTTCATGTAAAAAAGGGAATAAACTATGACTCCATATCCTGTTATCATTGAGCTTTTGTTATACTGCATTATTTTAAATGCAAATACACTTTATTTAAAGAGTAGAATTCCTCTTTGTACATGAAATGCACAATAGGTACATGTCTTAGTTTTCCACATTAGTAAATGAAAATTTAAAAATATGAGCATCATGGATCAAGCAAGCAACCTGCTCAACTCTGACAGGTCATTTTTGCTCGAAGTGTGAAAGGCACCAAACATCAATTTGTGAAGGAACAAGTACTTTGCTTTCCTCTCTATTGCGTTATTTTACTAAAAAGGAAGGCCTTTTTTCAAAGACAAATTTTTCAAAATTTGTCTCGCATGGGCCCTGATGGTCATCGTTCACCTTTCTTTCAAGCCTAGTGATTTTTCTTCTTTATTCTTCATGTTAAGAGCAAACTCTTAACTACAGTTGCTGTACAAGTGTGAATCTGTAAACCTGACCAAGAAAAAATTAAAGCAAAGTATACTCAAAAAAGGAAAAACAAATTGTAATTTTTCTAAAAGTACGGATGAGAGAATAAAAGGCAACAAGTAGAAATAGCCTACGTTTACAATCTGGAACTTGGTTTCAAAAGTACTGAATGAGTTAAAGAGGAAGATTTTCAATGAATATTTAATTCAGCTGCTTTATCTCAATCTCTCAAGTGCTGGTTTAAGAAATGATTGATTCCTTAAGAAAATTCAGAACATATGCAGAACATAATGGACTCTTTGTGCTTTACATTTATGTTTTTATGCTTTCACAAACTGAAAATGCCAGCCTTCTAAAAGGATTCAATGCAGGCATTTAAATTTATCCTAAATTTTCCTTATTTCCTAGTTATTATACTTTTCCATGACCTATTATTTATTTCCCAGGGCTTTCATGAATCATATTATTTACCCAAAGCCATCAGAATTTATGTTAACAGTTGACTGCACATCTGAAATTCTGGTTTGGCACTTATGTGTTGTAAAGTTAGGGTCATACCTGAGGTGGGGAGGATTCTCCTACAGGGTGGTAGAGGACAGAGGCATTTCTATTTGTGCATTTAAAAAATTAATAGCAGACATTCCTAACCAACGAAAAGACTCACAAACTTGTTTGAACATGAATATAATGTGTTACATGTAAATTACTATTGTGTTCTACCACATAACATAATCATTGAAGACTCAAACGCATTTGTTAGATGAGAATATTTGTGCTCAAGATATTAAGCCACTTAAATCCCATTTACCTGGTCAAATGAGATAACGAAATAGTGTCACAACAATAAATGTCCAAAAAGGAAGTATAAGAAGGTAGTTTTGTTCCTATTTTCTTATAATTACTGTCAAACTGAACTTCACAAAAGCATGCAAATACGTCTTAAAAATAAATTTTGTGAATCCAACTATATGACATTTTGGAAAAGGCAAAACTATAGAGACAGTAAAAAGATCAGTAGTTGCCAGGGGCTTGGGGGAAGGGAGGGGAGGGATGAAAAAGAGAAGCACAGGGGATTTTTAGGGCAGT
Source organism: Globicephala melas (assembly GCF_963455315.2). NCBI lineage: Eukaryota > Metazoa > Chordata > Mammalia > Artiodactyla > Delphinidae > Globicephala > Globicephala melas. Next base: position 47,654,075 of record NC_083331.1, read on the forward strand.
GAAACTCTTCTGTATGTGACTGCAATGGTGGTTACATGTCACTATGCATTTATCAAAACCCACAGAAGTGTACAACACAAAGAATGAACCTTAATGTAAACTATGATGTATCAATATAGGTTCATTAAATCTAACAAAGTATTACACTAATGCAAGACTTTAATAATAGGGGAGACTGCGAAGGGGGGGGTAGGGTGGGTATATGGAATTCTTAAGTACAATCTGCCGAGTTATTCTGAAAGTATAAATCTCTACTGAAAAAGTAAAGTCCCCTAATGATTTTAAATTAACTTGAATGTAATATTAATGCTACTGATAAGATTCAATTTTATCTATTATTTTGTTTATAATTCTTTGCAAAATTCATAAACCAAAACCATTATCATAACACTTGCAATTTTTTTTAAAAAGAGGTAACTGTTATAGACTTATCTTGACTACAGCACGGTTAAATTTCTTCTTCTTTTGGTTTTAAATTGGTATTATTATTCAGTGACTGATGTAAGATATTAAAGTTTCACTGTACGTGAGAGGAACATGTCTTACAGACTTTTAGGGATAAAAAGTTCATTTGAATCTTCACCCTAAGCCACAGTCTTAGTCAAACGCCTGAGGCAAATGTTCTGTGCTAGTTACATATTTTAAAATATGCAATAATGTTTACCATTCTCAAACAGATTAATCTTGTCTGCTACCAGATGGACTGTGCTTTTGATTTCACAAAATATTCACCATAAAGAGTTAGTTTTATAATGATATTTTTCATAGTACTGGAATACATCAAATTTCAGAGATTAGAAGATGACCTCAGAGAGGCTGAGATACCCAAATGATACAACTGGAAACCCTAACATATTACAAACATATAAAGCAATAACGCAATCTTTTTATGTAAAGGGAGGTATATTTGCAAAATGTAGGTTTTACTCTGGATATTTAAAGCAAGCAAGTAGTCCAGAGAAGCCTGTATATGCTTCTCTACTCATAGAAAATGCCTTTAAAGAGAGATCAACAACCAAGCCAAAACAAGACAAGTAGCAAAGTTGAGAGAAAGCCACCTTTTCTCACCTACCCCTGGAATCAGAGGGAGCTACCATGAGAATGTGGCAGAAGTAGAAAAGCAATAGTGTTCAAATGCTCCAGAACTTGTTCACAAGCAGTGGATTTAATTCCATCCCAGCCCCCTACAAATCAGCAAAATGCCCTCATGCAAACCAACTCTTTGAGCTTCATCTTTTGGCTTCCTGGTAAATGGGGTATAGATGCACGCAGGTCTTTCTAAGGATCTGAGAGGGTGAAACTGTCTAAAGGTTTTTTAAAGTGGTCCCGTCCCGTTAAGGTGCAACTGCCACAAGGCACACACAGGCGTACGTAATTAATACGTTTAGGTGTAGAATTAACTGTACAAATCGAGCCCCCATTGATTTTACCCATCGAGATGAGTGTCTGAGCAAAAGGGGAGAAGGGGCAGGCTAGAGCCTCAGGGAAGACAAAGGCAGGAACAGGGAGGCAGATGGAGGACAACTGATCTGATTGAAAAAGAGGACTTGCCAGCCAGACAAGACTCCTGCTAACCAGCTATGATTTACAGTGACAGGGGAAATAGCTCAGTATTCCTCCTGGCTGGGACACAGAATTCTAAGAAATAAAGATTTAAAAAATGATACTAGTAATGCTGACAAGCTTGTAGTAAAACAGACACTTTATTATGCTGCAGGACAGCAGTGTAAATGGATACACACTTTCAGGAATGCTGGTGAGCTGTGTCTCAAGAGTCTTAAAATACCTTAAAACAAGAATTAACATTTTTAAGAATGATATAAATGAACTTATTTACAAAACAGAAATAGACTCACAGATTTCAAAAGCAAAACTTATGGTTACCAAAGGGGAAAGGTGGGGAGGGATAAATTAGGATTTGGGGATTAACATACACACACTACTATCTCTAAAACAGATTAACCAACCAGGACCTATTGTATAGCACAGGGGACCCTACTCAATATTGTGTAATAACCTATATTGGAAAAGAATCTGAAAAAGAATGAATATATGTGTATGTATAACTGAATTACTATGCTGTACAGCTGAAACTTCCACAACATTATAAATCAACTATACTCCAATAAAATTTTTTTTAAAAAAGAATCTAGGGCACTTCCATCTCCCTCTCTCTCTTCTTCCCTCTCTCCCCTCTCCATATACATGTAAATACGTCTATTCAAAGTCTATCCCTAATCATTCTATTTTGAAAAACAAAATGCTATTTTGAAAAGCAAATTCTCAATCAACACCAGTGTTGACTTTTAGAAATCACCAAAGAGAATATGCTTAAAAAAAAAAGCCAAGGAATGTTAACACAGATTTAGTCATGATCCCTGTGAAATGACCTCATAATTTCAAGTGTTGGAACTGTGAAGAAGCTTTCAAAAGATGGTCATTCTGTTAGGGAGATGACATATGTATCAACCATTTCAATTTTATGCAAATAAGTACATTTTACATAAAATGTGATTTTGAATTTGCTTTGCAACTAATTAGTATATTAAAATATTATAACTATTAAAGTTAAATTATCTACAAGTTTATATATTCAAGTTGGTTATAAAACTTTCCTTCTGGGATACAGGGCATAACTTAACGCAGGGACTTGCCTTTAGACATAAAGGGCAATTTGGGATTTTGACAAAGATGTACACACAAATATTTAACTTTGCCTTATTTACAGGAATAAAAGTTAGAAACAACAAAGTGGTCATAAAAACAAAATAAAATTTGGAACAATGATTTTAACCCTAACTATGAACCAGAATCATACACGGAACATTTTAAAGGTACACAGGCCAGAGATGAAATAGGTCTGGGATATGGTGTAGGTACCAATAGTTTAAAAAGCATCACATGCGACTACAATGATCAGACAAGTTTGAGAAACAATACTCAGTGGCATGGGGAACTATTATCTATGTAATGTTAAGTTTAAAAACGTTAGGATATAAAACTGCCCATAATAAATGAGTTTAACTTTGTTCCACCAAAATATTTTTATACATGAAAATAATAAAAAAAGCCTAGAAAAAATACTCCAGAATGGTAATAATAACTTCTCCATTTGGTGAATTTGTGGGTGATCCATGTTTCCTTTTTTACTTCTTTCCTGTTTTCCATATTTTCTACAGTGAATCTACTACTTTTTCTTTTTTTTCAAGATTTTTTTTGATGTGGAACATTTTTAAAGTCTTTACTGAATTTGTCACAATATCGCTTTTGTTTTATGTTTTGGTTTTTTGGCCGCGAGGCATGTGGGATCTTAGCTCCCTGACCAGGGATCGAACCTGCACCCCCTGCATTGGAAGGCAAAGTCTTAACCACTGGATCGCCAGGGAAGTTCCACTACTTTTAAAACAAAAAGAAACAAGTTACATTTTCAGAAAGATAAAAATGAGTAGTGTACAAAATATATTTTAAAGAAAAAAAACCTAGAAAGTGAATGGAGGTGTTTTATAATTTTCAATCTGGCTTTTCCAAGATTCTAGAGAACCGTAATGTTATTAGAAGCAAATCACTATAATATACTGTTATTAGAAGAAAACAGCAAATTCTCTTAAAATCTCAATTTGCCAAGGGTGTTACTACTATCAGTCCTAGATTGTTGGCATGGTTATTCTACATAAATTAACGTATCTACCTATAGACCTTGCAATTAGACTAAGAAAAAAGTTAAATGTAACTGGTAACTAAAAGTATGCAGTTGTAGTAACCCTAGTGGGTTAAAACTATGAATTCTTCTGGAAACCTCAAGCTTCCGCAACACAGTTTACTGGGAAAACATTCTCATACTTGAGAAGCTAATGTCAACAATTATATATAACAATGTATGGGTACTACAAAGCTTTGTATGTTTCTGATGAAAAGCTTTCACCCCAAATCTGAGGATACTGCAAAAGGATTTTAATCTTGACCATGATAGAAGCAACTCTTCCCCCACCCCCATCCCCCAGAGCTTTAATGAGAGTTTCACCACTTTTCTAGTGAACTGCATTTAGAAAACATGAAATGGTATGAACAATGGGGAATGTTTCATTCAACCTTGTGCTATAAAGAATGGAGGACATTGTAAATGAATTTGAGAAAACAAAATTGTGCTCTTTAAATCAACAAGTAAACATTCAAAAAAGTATTACAGAGAACTTGCAATCATAAATTAGTTAACTCAATACTAATTAATTGAATGATAATGATTGATTTTTAAAATACAGGAAAAGTAAATATACTTAATATTTACTACAACATTATCTGGTAGAATTTTCTCCTTCAGTTTTATAAATAAAGAAATATCATCTCCCAGGATTTGAAAGAACTGTCCAGGGCCACAATGTAATATGGATCTGTGATCTAAACCTAAGAGTGATTCCTAAGACTGAACTTACCCCCATGCGGCCCTTATCAGCCCTGAAAGATGGAAAAAGAGTGAGAACCTGTGCCTTTGAGAAATATTTTCTTGCAGTTCATGTGAAATTAGTACCTGGCAATATTAAACTGAAGAGAGTATAAAAATGAGCACTGCTTGGATAGCTGTCTGGTGGGCACCAACTCACTTTCCCAACATACCTAGCACACAGCAAATTTAAGGGCAGGAGGCAGGTATCAGTAACTCACATTATAACGTCTATTTCATGTTTATTTCCAATTTGTTTTCACATTAAGTTTTAGGATAACCATAGCTAGAATCATCATTCTTAGGAACAGCATCCTGCATTTGGTGCTCTGGCCAAACTGTATGTGATGTAAGTTTGAAAGAAATGAGAAAAGATGGGGGGAAAAAATGGAAAGACCAAAGCCTAATTATATTTGTAAGCAACATCTTAGAAATGTAAGTGAAAAACAACCAGCTCATCATCTATTTAACTTCTTTTGTTCCTTTTCTTGTAAACCAGACACTCAGAAATGAAAAAAAATGCTTCATTTTTGGCCAGTGATGCATGCTCCTTGATAAAGGTAGCGTAATAAAGTGTAAATCTGGTAAACGGAACACTAAGCGAGAGGCAACGCAGTTTTGTAAAACGAGTGCTTGCCTGAGTTTTAGTAGAGGTTCTATTTTAGGCAGGTAGCTTACTCATCATCTCCCTTCCTTTAATTTCTAACTGAAAGTGCCTTTGATTATGCTTTTGCACAGTCACATGTCTGTTACCACCTCAACCTTTACCAGATTCTACCTGTCCTGATGAGATACCACTCTTCCGTGCTTCCAAAGCACTCCAGGCTCCTGTGTCTTTTCTCTAACCAGGCTGTGAGCCCACACCACTTTTATTACACTCTTGTCACCCAGCACCTATCAGAGTTCCTGAAACAAGCCCCAGTTGCTCTCTGAAGCCCTTATTAATTCTAAAATTCAATAAATCTATGAAACTTAACAAACAGTAAATATACTTATTAACTTAACTGTAACATACGAAAATTAGCATTGTAAGTTTCCATCTGCCCATTCCTTCCTTTAAAAAGAATTTAATTGATTGCCATTTTATTAATTCCTCTCACAAAAGAACAGTTTCATCTGCATATCTGACATTCTTTCTTACAGCTAAGGGCGCAGTTCTCAGCCTGGGTAATTTTTCCCCCAGGGGACACAGCACTGAATGTCCGAAGACATTTTTGATTATCACGACTGAGGGCAAGGGCGACAGGCCCTTCTCTACCACAAAGACGAAAGATCAATAGGGCTGAGGTTGAGAGACCATGCACTGAGCTACCATCCCTTTCTTTCTATGTTTTCCCCTCTACCGTCCTATTTTTTCCTTTTTTAAAAAAATTTATATTATTTTCCTCTCATTTTTCCCTCCTCAACTTCCTCCATATGTATTAATCAGGTAAATCCATCTATACAGTTAAAACATCAGTAGATGCATCTCTGTGGGCAACTGGGTATGGTTTGTATATTAACGTGAATGCTAGTTAGAACTGGGTATGGTTTATATATTAATATGAATGTTAGTTAACATGCATACATTCTTGTGACTTTTACCATACGGTACACTTAAAAATTACAGGAGGGTTGTGTGTGTGTGTGTGTGTGTGTGTGTGTGTGTGTGTGTAGTGAGAATGTGCACAAAAAATAACTTGAGTTTATGATCTATATATGCAGATGTGTGTGTATGTGTGTGTGTTCACATGCCTTGAGTTTATAAGTATTTACTGTTTACCTCTCATATTTGTGCTTAGTTGCATAAATAGAAGAAGGCAGATATATTTGTTTTGTGTAAAAGTGAAGGGGGACTGGGGCTGAGTCAGAGAGCTGAAGTAACAAGTGTGGTTGATGATCCGAGCTCCGTTAAGCATCTGCCTTTCTACTGAGGCTTTTGGTATCAGCCAAAGGATGGCTACCCTGTCTAGGCCTCAAACCTGAATCATCTTCACCATACTTAAAGGTGAAATGGCATGTATCTCACACTTACCGACATGTGTACACATTGTGATATATCCATTTAATCCTCACATCCCAATATAGGAAACTATTACTAATCACACTTCACAGATACAAAATAGAGACTTGGAGAGGTTAAGAAATGTGCCAGTGGCTCTACAGTGGTAAGTGGCAGTGTCAGGACACAATTGTGAGTGATCCCTGACAACAGAACCCATTGCCTCGACTGTAATGCAACACTGATCTCCACGTCCGATTCTATACTGTATGCCTCCAGCGGATCAGGAAAGACTGAAATCACTGTGTCAGTGCCATAGAACATTTTCCTTTAATTTCATGCAATTTAAAGGTGACTATGTTTCATAAAGAAGGGGCTAAAAAGGTTAAGTAAACGCTTTCATGGACTTCACAAACATGTATTAACAGAATTGTTTTTCCTTCATTGGTTTCCTTATATCTCTAAGAAAACAACTGTACATTATTCAATTATGCATTACTGAATATATAAGGAAAAGAAAAGAATCAGGCATATTAATCACTTCTTTGATTGAAATAATAGAACTTTAATTCCCATGAGATAAAGTTACTCTGTGTTTCTGGCTTTAAATGATTCCTGTGATGAAATCTCAAGCACATTATTAAATAAATAAGCAAACTCACATTTACATAGTTCATTTTCTCCTTAGCATCAGTACCTTCAGCTGCAGTAAAATAGCCAATGTTCAATTATCTACCGTCTCATAAGGGATCGCAGTATAAGTAATCCCAAGTGACAGATAATCCAAAAAGCATTTATGTTGGGTTTTAAATTCATTATATGATTCCAGCAGATTTACCACCATAATTATATTCTTTTTCTCAGGCTCATATTAAAATTCATTTGTATTTCTTGAGCACAAGCCAACTGTCAGCAGAAGGGAGGATCCCAGATACACGCTGGATGACAAAAGGAAGTTGATTTGCTATTAGCATGTTTTTCCCATAGGTAATTGACATGAAGATAATCAAGAGTTGGTTGTGAAATTGCATTTCATATTTATTAAATGTCTTATATGATTAATTAAAAAGGATATATTATAACACTATAGCAGAGGTGTGAAGGGCATGGGCTATAAACACTAATAGACTTAGGTTTGTGCCCTGGCTCTGCCCCAGTTCTGTGACCACAAAGCAAGTTGCTTATCTGCTAAACTGCAGTTCCTCACTTACGAATGGTGCTAATATTTCTACCTACATTTGAAAGGAGTTCTGAAGATTAAATTATTGAAGGTACACTGCCTGACACAAAGTACTCAATTAAAACTGTGGTTGTATTTCTTGCTGTAGCTATTATTTTTATCATTTTACTCTAGTGCTAAAGCTAGAGATGACTATATCTGATAGTCTGTAACAGTTCAGCTTCCATAAAATGACACTGCCTTGATTACTCAATAAATTATATTAGCACACTATAGGGTCAAATGTTGAAATTTGTTCATTATCTTCTGCAGAAGACAGTTGGACATATTTATGATATAACTACCAAAACCAAGTGGAAAATATTAGAAACACACAATTTCTTGTTTTCAACGCTTGGGGCCATATACGTTAAAACTTTGAGGATTTTAGGAAGGTAATAGCACATCGCCAAGAGGGTTCGGAGTGGAACTGCATTCTCAGACATATTAATATTTTGGCAGTAAAACAAAAGAGCATTTACATCGAGTTAGAAATGAGGACTATAAATATCTGCACATTGGTTAGGTCCAGATTTTAATTCTAAATGAGTTTTTTTTAATTTTTAAAAAAATTTATTTATTTTATTGATTTATTTTTGGCTGCATTGGGTCTTCATCGTTGCGCATGGGCTTTCTCTAGCTGTGGTGAGTGGGGGCTACTCTTCATTGTGGTGCGTGGGCTTCTCATCGCGGTGGCTTCTCTTGTTGCAGAGCATGGGCTCTAGGCACACAGGCTCAGTAGCTGTGGCACATGGGCTTAGTTGCTCCGCAGCATGTGAGATCTTCACGGACCAGGGCTTGAACCCGTGTCTCCTGCAATGGCAGGCAGATTCTTAACCACTGCACCACCAGGGAAGCCCTAAAGGAGTTTTTTTTTTTTTTTAATGTTAAATTTTCCTAACTTTTAACAGATAAGAGATTGTGAAACTGGATTAAATGATACTGATAATATCAATTCTACATTTTTTCATTAAAGCTGTGTTGCACATCACAGAATTATAGGTTAAGATAATTGAAGAATAAAAAAATCCTTCCCTTGGTTTGCATAAAATGGTGCTGGATAACTTCTTGCTAGTGCAACTCTAAACAGTAATTCCAGCTTATATGATGACTCCTTAATTGTATAAAGGATATGGCAGATATCCTGATTTACAAAAAGGTGACATGTAGATGGCATTGTCCCTTTCCCCTTATTTCAATTAGGAATTGATTTCTTTCATTATACTTTACTGGTTAGCTAGATTAAATTATTAGATTTGAATTTTAATATGCTGGAACATTTTTTGATACTTTCCCTGGTCAGTAGATGAGATAGAACCTAAGCAATACCATATGAAAAGGGGGTGGGGCCTTAAGAGAAAACACTCATTTACACTTTTCCTACAAATACACACAAATTATATCAGATTGTAAATAATTCCCCAAGATGAAGTGGAAAGGTAACAGAACAAAGGTAACAAAAAACATACAATAAGACTATATTTAAATGTAAAAGAGTCTACATTCTGCAATTAAGTAGTCTAGTTTTTTATGGCTTTAAAACCTTTTAATATTTTAGATTTTGTTAATACCTTAAAACTGAGAAATCTTGAACATAAGAATATAGAAGTTGAAACTGAAAGAATGAAAACAGACTCACATAGCTATATGAATACCAGAAAAAGTATACTGTAAACTCAAATAATTACTATAAGAGGGACATTTCATTTTGACAAAATGACCTCACAAACAGGAATACATATAATTGTTCTCAATTTATAACCACCTGAAAACAGCCTTAAAAACATAAAGGGCTAAAAATGAGAAATAGACAAATCCATAATTATAGTGTGAGATCTTAGCACACCTCTCGTAATAGCTGATAAACAGGGAGCCAAAAGTATAGAAGATGAAAAAAAAAAACCCAACACAATTAACAAACCTACCTTAGTTGATCTGTTTACAACAATATACCTGGTATCTCCCCAATAAACAGTGCTTTTCAAGTACTCTGAACCTTTTACCAGAATCTGACCACAGGGTAAGCTGTAAACTAAGTCTTAATAAATCCAAAGAGTTAAAATTATTCAGCATATGTTCTCTGACCACAGCAGAATTAGGCTAGGTATCAATTACAAAAAGATACCTAGAAAATTCGAAAACACTAAGAAACTAAGCAGTACACCTTAAAGTCAGCCTGTTGGTTGAAAAACTATCACAATAAAAAGAAAATAATTTGATTCAAATAAGAATAAAAATATGATATGTGAAATCTGTGGCATATAGCTAAAGGTGTGATTAGATGAAAACTTATGCTAAAACATAATTACAAAAGAAGAAAGGTTGATAATCAATGATCTAAATATCTATCTATAGAAGTTAGAAAAAGAAAGCAAATTTATCTTAAATAAAGGATAGGAAGAAAACATTGAGTATAATAGAATTAATTAAATAGAAAACAAATTCACAACAGAGAACCTAAACAAAACCTAAACCTGTTATTTCAATAGACCCATAAACTAATAAACTCACAGTAAAACTGTTAAACAAAAAAAGAGAGAAAAGGCAGTCATTACCAATATCAGGATTAAGAAATGGGGATGTCTCAATTAAAAACATAAGAGAATGTTAAGGATAGATTTATGCTAACAGATTTAAAAATTCTGATAAAATAGAGAAATTGTTTAATAAGTACAATTTACCAAAACTGACACCAAAAAAAGGGAAAATCAGGGCTTCCCTGGCGGCGCAGTGGGTGAGAGTCCGCCTGCCGATGCAGGAGACACGGGTTCGTGCCCTGGTCCGGGAAGATCTCACATGCCGTGGAGTGGCTAGGCCCCTCCCGTGAGCCATGGCCGCTGACCCTGGGCATCCAGAGTCTGTGCTCCACAAAGGGAGAGGCCACAACAGTGAGAGGCCCGCGTACCGCAAAAAAAAAAAGGAATATCAAAGTATCTTATACTATTTCAGAAATTGATTTAACCTTCTGACTTAAAAACTCTAGGCCCAGATTTTGCTTCATGAATTATTTCAAACATATTATGATGAAATAATTTAAAAATAATCCGAATCATATGCAAAATCTTCCAGAATTAAAAAAAAGGAACACATTTTAAATGTTATTATGAGGTTGGTATACTTGTGATCAAAACCTAACAAAATTCAAGAACAGGCAAAACTAAGCTACAGCTTTAGAAGCCAAGATAGTCATTATTTTGAAATCGGGTAGTGACTGTGATGCAACGTCAAAGGGACACATAAATTCCTCTTTTTTGATCTGGGTGGTAGTTATGTGTCTGCGTCACTTTGTGGAAATTTCACAAACAGCACACTTGTAATTTGTGAACTTTTCTGTAGGTATGTTATATATCAAATTTAAAAGAAGAAACATACCTAGAAAAATAAATGAAAGCGCTAAGTCCTTAGATTAGACCTCACTACAGGTCAACAATAATCCATAAAACATTACGTGTGAATTGTCTGAAGAATAAAGTTGTTACCTTGATACACTATTATTCAGAGTATTTTTTCTGCACATGTCCATGAAAAACAATTATAAGAAAAAGAGAATGCCTTGCTGAAATCAAACCCAGCTACAATGATGGCATTTTTCCAATGTCAAAAATGTGAAAAATAACATTTGATGTGATTTCTCAGGAAATCCATTTAAGTTTATATGGATATCAATATTCTTTCTAAACACCAACCTAAACTATGTGTTTAATAATATAATGTCAATTTCAACAAATATAGCAGTACACCTTTCCAGAGTTTAATTTTACATTTTGAAAATTATAAAAGAAATATCTGTCCAATCCTCTGTCCAATTTCTCCCTCAACTTTTCTTAGATTTTCCATAATCATCCTGAAATTACATAGGTAAGATTTATCAGTATACATATATGTAATGTATTCAGCACTTAACATAGTTTCTGGCACCTTGTCCTTATAGGAACTCATTAACAGTCATTAAATGAAGGAATGGACTTCATGACAAAGCAGACAGTCTCTTAACAATTTATCTTCCATTGAAGACTTCAATTCCCTCTGAAGAAAACTGGTCCCTCCTTTTCTAAAAGTTAGAGAATTCTTCTTTGATGGAACAAGTATTGAACAGTTCTATCTCTTCCCTGTCCCTGACTAACTTATCTTTTATAACTGAAATAAAAAAGCTCCTAGTAGAGCCACACTGATTACTCTGAGTCATAGAACTTCTCATTTATTTTGAACCAGAGTAACTTTTTTTGCTGTTTGCAGCACTCTAAAACTCCAGCTTTCCTACGTTCTCCCCCCACTACCATGTCCAGTATTTTTTCCCAACGTTTACAAAATTCAATATAAATTTCCATTCTCCCCAGGTTTCCATCTTTTTGACATCCCTTTTTATTCAGAACCTAATCAGAGCATCATCAGTTTCACCTCACTTCTTCCTTTTCCTATAACTGTAGCAAGTCAGAGATTTACCAGATGTCCTAACACTACACTCCAATAATATTTCACTTATACGAGTTAAACAATTTATACATTATATCACTGATTTTATAATAACATTGTAAAACACATGTCAACACAAATTTGGTTCCATTCTACAGTCACCACTTTTCAAATATTTCCCATTTTGAAGTCCACAGCTTGCTTTTTATTCTGGTATAGAGGAAAGATATTCTCAAAAGTACTTAAAGGTAGCTAGAAGTGTGTGTGTGTGTGTGTGTGTGTGTAGATCAGTGGTCTTAAACACAATCTTAAAGTGATCCTTTGTCCTCATGCCTATATGATCATTCAGCTTTATGAAATGCATAATGTCAGAACATTTGCCTTCAGAGCTCTGAGGAGGTCTCAGTAGAGAAAAACATAAGGTTAAAGTAGAAATTAGTGTGAAGGGGTGTTCACTGAAAACCACCTAAAATTAGCTATAAAGAAGGTTTCCCTGTAAACCTTGCCATCCTTTTGGTCCGTCAAATGTACTTTTTCCCCCACTATCCTAGCCAGGGTCTTTTCTTCTCCAGACTTCTTTTCACTCCCTTGTTGATAACCTTTTTATTTCCTTTCTGGTCACCTTCATACTAAAGGTAGATTGTTTAGGGAGTCGGGGAAAAACCATATTCAGCATTTTATACACTATATAAACAAGTACAAAACAGAATATTGTATTTGATGTGATTAGATTTTGCTTATCATCTGTTACTACTGCTCACTTATATCTCCCTGAAACACAGGGGTGGAACATCAAACTCTCTTATATAGTAAGGTTCTAGATTCTGCCGGTGAGATGCCCTCATGCAAGTATTAAAAGTCAGAAGTGAGCTGGAGGTCATCTTCTGGCTGGGGTGGCCGCTGACAACAATGTTCCACGTTGTAGGGTTGAATAATTTGTGTGAGAAGCATTTGTGTCCATAGCAGTAATGGCAATACCAGGAGCTTCCCAGTCTCTGCTTTACAGCTATGATGGTGTGTCCTGAAATCAATGATAGAGAGGCAAACCCACCTTCAACCCCTCCCTCTCTTCAATGGATTACATAAACAACTAATTCTCTACATTAAATTCCTGGCTGCTTGAAATTCCACTCAATTCCTAGAGTGGTTACCATTTCCTGTGTTATAGTCTGCAAACCTGTTAGGAGATTCGAAAAACATATATGAATATAGATAAGAAATGTAAAGGAAGGTGTAAAATGCACAGTTACCCATCACCAAGCATATGCATTCTAGGTTCTTTAACACAGCATAAATGATAACCTTTGATAGTCCCACACCCACCTCTCATACCCCTCCACTCTCTCTGTCTCAAAGTGCATGGAGTTTCCTCACATTATTGAAAATTCTGGGCTCCTTCACACATTCTGTTACCTCTGAAAAGAAGTACACAATTCTCTCCCAACCACTTTTTCTCCACCCTCAACTTTTCCCTAATTTCTAGACATCTTTAAGATGAAATTCAGATGTCCCCTCTTCCAGGAAGCTTTCTCTGAAGCTCACTCTAGTCCTATTAGGAGCTTTCTTCTTGTATCCAACCAATTTTTCCACCTACCATGCTGTATTAGAATTATCTGCCCATGTATATGTCCCTCTTAGAAGACTGTTGAGTCCTTGCAGTGTGGGATTACTTTCAATAAATATTTGTCAAATGAATAAAAGAGACAACGAGTCTATATTTTTCATTGCTCTATCTGCCTGAAGAGGCTAATTATATCAGTTAAAAAATACATCCCCCATTCGGCACAGTGGAAGTTTACATTTTTGTAGGGTTCAGTTTTTAAAGGGAATGAGGAAAAGTCCATGGAATGGATTTCATCAGGGCTTGAGTCAAAGCAAGATTTCCCAGAGAAACTTTCAATTCTCCCCGTAAGCTATTTCCCTAAGTGTGGGAGACTACGTACTTAGGTCCTGCACCCTATAGAAAGGGAAACGATTCTAACAAGTCCTATGTGCGGTAAATGATGGCATTTTTTTGTCCAGATTTTATGTCTGGCCATTCACACTACAAATACATTTCAAAATTTAATCTACACACCTTATGTCAGCATCACCCACCTTCACCCTGTATAAACTCATTTAGTGGCCAAAATTTCTCACTTAGGTCTTCAAATCCCTTTCAGTATAATGATATATATAAACACAAAAATAGAAATGAAAAATTAAGAACTGTAAGTTTCATTCAGTATTTTGAACTCAAGTGTCTGCAGACAGTTTATGGATTACGAGACTCCTCAGTCCTTACCTGAGGACAGGTGTAAGGCGGGCAGGCAATCATGCTAGAACTGGGACTGGAGAGATGGACTCTGCCAGGAACCTGGACCACTGTCCGAAACAGAACAGGGAATGGGAGTCAGACTCCACTGATTAGAAGAAAGGGGATTAAATCTGGGAGCACCTAGGAAGCCACCAGCCATTGCTAGATCTTGCCAAGCTCTGGATTAGTAGAGTAGTTGGTTCTTTACAGCCAGAACCCTTTTTGACTGATCAATCATTGTTCTACCTGCTCTTAAATAGTTCTGATATCTCACTTGGCTAAGATATCCTCATAAGTGGGTACGGGAGAGGTAAATGGAACGAGGAAAAGAGGGAAGTTAAGTATTGTCTGATAAATTTTTGAAACAATCAGGAAAACAGAGTCAAGCTTTTAGGAGTAGAGGTCTCAAGGCTCAGCTGTGGGAACCAAAATAATCAGAAGAAATGACTGAACCTTCATGAGAGTAGAGATTTTTACTTCCTTCACTGATATGTGCCCAATATCTGGAATGTTTGCTGAATCAATGAATGGAATGAGGCTGGTGCTATTATATGCTTTCCTTTATCCCATTTGCTTATTTCTCTCTTGGTATCTCCTTTGGTCACTGAGAATTGCCCATTGCACCTACCATATTTTCATGGTTTTAGGCCTAAAGCAAGACTTTCATTATGTCAAGTTTGTGTGTTAATACTTTCATTTATGTCAAGTTTGCACATGGGTAATAACAAATATAAGCTGAATCACATTAAAATCAAAGGTGAAAAACTAATCACCTAATTTTACCATAGAACATTACAATGAATTCAGCAACTGATCTAAATGAGTGATTTTATTAGCCTTGGCCATTTGATAATAGCCTGTTAAAACAACCTAATCAATGATCAATTTGACCTGGTTTGCTCTCATCTCTGCTTCCCTATTAAGAACTTCCATAAATAATCAGAGAAATCACTTTAGTAGATTTAACCTCTAAAAATAAATAAAAGGGAGGATAAGCCTAAACATGAAATGAGCCAAGAGAATCATCTGTCAGGCACTGAGAAGAGAGGCTTCCTAAGAAAGCTTTATTAAATATGGTCTGAGATTTCTATCATTTTACCATTAGCCTAATTTTAAATAGATGATGATGCTCAAAATATTGTTTGTCAAATTTTCTTTTACTTTACTTTTGGTATGACTGTTGTGTTTTTACTTCTAGAAACAACATGAAACTTATATATAACACAGCTTAAAATCAACTTACATCGTAAGTTCCCAAACAAAAGTATATGATGTAATCAAAGCACTGGGAAATGAGCTATTAAACCCAACTTTATTATTTTTTCCCTATGTCCATATTTGTTTCTGTAGATTTTTCTGAAAACTTTTGCTCAGCCTAAACTCTTTAGTGAACTATTTTAAAAATTATAATAATACATTTACTTGAATGTGTTTTATTTCTGCTCCAAGTAAAAATATGTGAAATGAAAAGATTTAATACTCTTTAATAATTCTCAGAGGAAAAAAACGTAGGGCTATGAAATATCAGTAATATGTATTAATATGTTTCAAAATATCTAAAAATAATTCACACTGATGATGTTTTCAAAAGCTTTACTATAGCATTTAAATTACGAAGGCATTCAGAATTTATAATGAGGGTAGTAAACATATGACACCACTCAAAAGAAGGCATTGAAGCAAATAATTCATTAAAAATGCAAATGAATACAAGTGAACTTGGTTAGAAAGGTTACTATGGAATTGGAAAAGGCAAGGTTGAGGACTGTGCACTGGGGAGAATTCTGATGAGGTCAAGTGCAGCCTTCGGAGCTGCGGACGACTTATTAAGGAAGTAGCAGCTCTGAATTTTTATTACTGAGCTTTTCTCACACTGTGATGATTTCAGATAAGGTTATTTATGAATTCTCTGAATATCTGACCTTGGGACTTTAATGGACACTAGATATATTGCTTTTTATGGGGGAAAATAGGCAGTTCTATGAAGGTAAATCATTCAGATTATTGAAAGAGAAAAGAGGGGAAACATCCCCTGTGAAACATTTGATGCCTGTTCAATAAGTTTAAGCAATTATGCACTACAGTAAATTAGAATAAATTATAAATCAGTCAATCTTACTAGAAGCCATAATGTCATGTAAAATAAATGACATGATGCCCTTTTCACAATAAAATTCAATACTGACAAATTCAGTTATTTAGGAAAATGTAACTGCAGCAACGTCAGTCTATTCTGAATTATAATATGCCCAATAATGAACTTGTATTTTCTTTAGCACAGGGCACTGACTTTATACCAAAGTGAAGTAAGTACTTGTTCAGGCTTGGGAAGCAGACAAGGACATCCTATTACACCACCCACCAACTTGGCAATAGCCTCCCTCAAGTGAAACCATTACCAGTTCAAGTCATCAGAACTAAGAGACATGGGACAACTGACTGTCACAACTTAGTAATTATATTATTTTATTTGCTTTATTATCAAGTGATAATGAAGTTTTCAGTGAAAGCTTTCTTTTAAGTAAGAACTTACAAACACTATCCTTTGGATTAGATGTTATCTAAAGAGAAATTTTAAGAACGATAGCTCCTTGTCCTTAATATATTGCAAATATCTAGTCATTGCTAAATATCAGATTGTAATTAGGAATTTCAATGATGAGATATAAAATAAAAACATGATTAAGAGCAGCTTAAATGTTGTTTACTACACTGTTTCAACAGCACTGGTCATCTCTGTTTCAACACTGGTCATCTTAATTTTTCATATATCATCTGCAAAAGAACACTTATTAGAAGAGAACACAGTAATTATTGCCAAGTTAGAAAGACCACTCAATATTAAAAAAAGATTGTATCAGTATTTATTTTTATAATATTTGAAATATGCAAAATAATGCAACTAATATAGGTAGGCATAATAAATATTAAATTTATATGAACCATAAGAAAACGAACATCCATAATTAGTTTCTTGTCTAATATATGCCTTTATTCTCTTTTAAGGTTATAAGTACCAGTTTTACAGCATCCTATAAATTCTGATCTATAGTATTTTCATTATCATACAATTCTAACTATTTTTTAAATTTCCATTATAATTTGCCTGATTCATGAGTTATTTATAAAGATGTTAAATTTCAATTTTTTTCACATTACTGACTTCTAATTAAATGCAGTGGTCAGAAAATGTGGGCTGTATAATAGGAATTTCAGAACTGTGATGAGGCTTGCTTTTATGGCATTTTTTTGGTACATTTTTACAGTTTTGAAAATATTGAAAGAATGATTATTTTCTAAATTATTGATGCAAGGGTCTATATTTTCTATTCCATTTACCTTATGAATTATGTTTCAGAATTCATCATTATCTTTACTAGTTTTTTCTGACATGAAAATAATTGACAAAGGTATACTAAAATCTCCCTCTGTATGAGAACTTTCCATCTAAAAACTTTCCACCTAAAATCTCCCTCTGTATGAGAACTTTCCATTTTTTACGTTTAAATCAATTTTGCTTTATATATTTTCATGCTACTTTTTTTAGCTGCCTATAAGTTTATAATTGTTATATAATCCTGATAACATGTAATATATGTAGTGAAACTCTATCACTACCTAATTATATTTTCTGTACTTAAGTCTGAATGATCTAAAATAAAATGGATACAGTTCCATGGTAAACTTGTCATCATTCCTTTACTTTTAATCTTTATATGTTTTTATGTTTAGGTATTTCTCTTGTAAACCATATATAATTACACTTTTAAAATCAAACTAACAATCTCCATCGTTTGGCTTTCATGCTTAGTCCAATGTATTAGTGTTCTATTGCTGAATAACAAATTACTGCAAACTTAGTGGCTCAAAACAACACAAATTTATTATCTCACAGTTTTTGTGGGTCAAGAATCTAGCACATTTTAGCTGGGTGCTCTGCACAGGGTCTCACAGGCTAAAACCAAGATTTCAGCTAGTCAAGTCCTTTTCTGGAGGTTGGATTAGCATGCACCCTTGGGTGGGGCAGACAGGAAAACTTGGAGGTTGGCCAGAATGCAGCTTATCACATTCATTTACATTTATTATAACTAGTGATATGTGGCATTATTTTTATCATCTTACTTTTGGCTTTCCATTTGTTCTGCCTTTCTTACCTACTTGTTATCATTTCTGATGTTAAAAAAACACATAGAAAAAAAAAGATGCCTATACTCTTTTGTTTGCTTCTTGTCTTACACACTTTTTTCCATTCTACTGGATTTGGAAATGATTTACTGTACTTCTATTCTTTTAGTAGTTACTCTTGAATTTTTACCAAGCATAATTAACAGTGTCGTAGAGATATAACATAAGGACCTTAGGAAACTAATTCCCAATATCCTCTCTAAACTTAAATGTTTTGATAGTCCAACATTTCAGTTCTGTCATTATATAAAAATCCTACAAATTAAATATTAGTAGTAGTATCTCAAGAAGAAAATGTGTGTGTAAATTTATGTAATGCTCACCAACTTCTTTGGTCATCATTCCTTTTTAGATTTCAGATCATCCTTTTGGGATCATTCTATTACTTCCTCAAGTATTAATATGTCAGAATCATTTAGTTAAATACTTTAGGAAGTCCTTTACTTTAGGTTCTTGGTTTTTGTTCACTCAAAAATGTCCTGAGTTTTGCTCATATTTTCGGAAGCTATTTCACAGAATTATAGTGAGTGGTAACACAACTTTATGTTGACATGTTCTCTCAGCATTTTGAAAATACTATCCCACTGTCTTCCAGCTGCCATTGTTGATACTGAGAAGTTGGATGTCTCTATTGGTATTTCCTTTGTAAGTGATATCTTTTTCTTGCTATTTTTATGAATTTCTTTGTCTTTTTTTCAGTTTTGACATTGTAGTTTATCCATTGAGTCAATTATACTTCTTATTTTTAACAATTCTATTTGTTTCTTGATCTCAGTCAGCCCTAGTCTAATACTGACATTGTTCCCAGGGTAATTCCAATTATGACCTCTTGATATTTTAGTGTGCATGGGAAGGGAACAACTAGGAATGGTGGAAGGACCTGAAAAATCTGCCCTATTTTTTCTCTTCTCTAATTGTTTTGCAGTAGGATGACTTTTCAGAGTATTTACTCCTCCATACTACTGGAAGTATCATTGTCTATAAAGAACAAAACATCAAATCATTTAGATTAATCATGTTTTTTTTTAAGTTGTTTCCTTCATTGCTCTTGGAGATTTGTTTTATTACTACAACCTGTACCATCATAAGTAATACAATTTCTTATAATGCTAAGTTATGTCCCATATTTTGAATAAAGTGCATGCCAAATATAAAATCCAGGTGACCCAGCACACTAAATCTCACCTGAGAGAGTTAAATAGGCCATCAGAGCAACATTTGCATACAACTAAAATGACCAGAGTACTTTTCTTTAGGCATAATTATGTAATTTAGGCAATAAAATTGGAAAAAAGTGACCAGTTCATGCTCAGTGATACACTGCTGACATATTCTCCCTCAAACATTTCCCTATCATGGTTCACTGTTTGATATGTGAATAGAAATAAAGATTAAAAAAGGAAAGGGTTTGGGAATTCCCTGGTGGTCCAGTGGTTAGTACTCTGCGCTCTCACGGCTGAGGGCCTGGGTTCAATCCCTGGTCACGGAACTAAGATCCCACAAGACACAGGGCAAGGAGGAGGAGAGGGGAGGGGAGGGAAGGGGAGGGGAGGGGAGGGGACGGAAAATGTTGGCTAAGCTATTAACCAGGAATCACTACGAATACTCCTGTGTTTATTCACTTCTCCCTACAGAACTCTCACAACTTATCCTGTGCCCCAGAAAAAGTCAGGGAGCCTCGTATGGAACATATAACAGCTCAGTTGATATAAAATAGTTTTTTGATGTATCCTTTCCTGGATCTGGAGTATTTTTATCTCAGAGAGATGTGTATCTAGCTAATAAATCCTTATTACATACAATTTAGTTGTACTTTTCTTAGTGTTTTAGCTGTCATAAAGAACCTCACGATAATATAGTAATAACTCTACTGGCATTTTCTCTTGACCTTCAAATTTGAAAAGGTGCTAATGGATATCTCTCATGAATCTTAGACTCTTCATGGATTATAAGAGTCATACTGACTTTATAGCTGGTTTTGGAAAAGCATAAACTCAAAGTAAATTTAATTAAATTATGTACTAATTCTATTCACAATAGAAAATTACATTCTATATGAATAATGACCTAAAATTATACAGAGGCTAATAAAAAGGGAAAGTTCTTTTTACATTTTCCTATAGAGGCCACATAGACATAAAATTTAACCTTAGAAATTTGATGTTTCTCACCTAAAGATAGACTTTCTCATTTTGACATGCTTTGGGAGCTGTTCTAAGAAGGCAAAATTAAAAGAGGAATGAAGAACTGGTAAAGAAGGTGCAAAACTTCTATTAATTATTTTAAAGTATTTCTGGCCTGGAATATCCAGAATTTGCTCTGTGTTACATTTTTCTCCTAATTCCTCAGCCAAGGTCTTCAACTATTGTGCAGTCCCACTTCCACAGTGACATCAGAGTTATGTTTTTAAGAGATTTTCTATCAAGAAAGAGACAAGATAAGAGGCCAGAGAGTTTCACGGAAGAAGCTTCTACTTAGATTGGGTGTTCACAGAAGGCTCGTCTGATGAAGTGAGATTGGAACTGAAACCCGGATAAAATAAGGGAGACATCCTTGAGAAGAGTGCTCCAGAGGATCTATGAGCCGGCAGTGTGCCGGGTACACTTGAGAGATCTCAAGGAGGCCCGTGGAGGTAGAGCAGGAAACATGGGAGAAAATGAGTTCATACAGGGGAGTAAGGGGTCAGGTCATGGAGGATCTTTTAGGAGATGGCAAGGAGTTCTTATTTTATTTTTTGAGTAGGAAAGTCTTTGACCAGAGGTGTGATACCATCTGATTTACATTTAAAAGCAATCATTTTGGCTGTGAGAGGGAAAACAGACTCTGCAGAAGGGCAAGACCATTCCACAGGCTGCAGGAAAAACCCAAACAACTAAGACGGTCAATTAAGATACTTGAAAACAGAGGATAGATCTATACCCTCCAGGTTTTCTGATGTTCTGGACTATGTTCACTGAGTACTGCACTGCCTTTCACGACTTTTTATTTCTGCTGATGCTATTTCTCATGCCCAAAATATCGTTTCTTTTTTTCACTGCTTGGCAAAATTATACTTATCCCTCAAGGGCGAGCTCCAATGTTATTGCTTTGAAAAGCCTATGTCTATGACCCTTGGATAGTCAATGTGTTTTCTGCTACTCTTCTACTGTGACACTTTCAGTGTGACACAAACTTAAGAAACAAAAAGAAAACAGAACAAAAGATATGAAGGTAATGAGACACTGTGAGCAATTACTATATGTAAGTATGCTAATAAATGTTAGAATCTCCAGAATGGAAAGCAAATATCAGATACTAAAACACACAGTAAAACTACAATATTTAAAACACAAGGGAAAAAAAAGTTTTAAAGGGGAAGTATATAAAAGTTTTCCTTAATTCTATCTACACTATGCCATTCAGACCAATCTTATGAAGGTATTAACAAAAGCAACAAGAAAATTACTCAAAGCAGTAGAGGGTTGTGGTGCTTACACAACCTCTACACCAGCGGTCTGGCAAGCTGGAGCCTTAGGGCCAATCCAACATGACAATTTTTGAAACTGTCATCATAGAACACAGACAGCCATGCCCACTCATTACATACTATCTATGGAGCCACTGCATCAGATCATATGGTCCATAAGATTTGCACAGTCTAAAATATTTACTATTTGGCCCTTTACAGAAAGAGTTTGCTGACCCCTGCTCTGACACACTTCACCAGAAGCTCCTCAAGACTTAGGGTACTACTCAAATAAACCCTGTTTTGTTGGTTGTTTCGTTGGTTCTCACTGACTGTCAGTGCTAATTTTGCTGCCTGGAGCAGGGTTCTCCACCTCCTCTGCCTGGCTAAGTCCATGTCTCCTTTAAGACTTAACTCAGGCCATCTCTCTAACAGAAGGCTCTTCACTGTCCAACATGCTAAGAGTCCTCCTCTCAGGTCCCTATTGACTAATGCATACCTGGAACTTCACACATAGCTTTTTTGATTTTCATTATTTATATCCTTGCCACCCTAATTAAATATCAGATGGCTGAGAACAGGAAATGTTTTGTGGACTTTGCATTTCTTCTCCAAATGAACAAATATTCAACTTTTCAACAACTTAGGTGGTTGGCATTAGACCCAGACTGAGAGAGAGTTAAATGGGCCAGAAAGAAATTCACATTCACTTTACTGCCTCATCCTACGAGTCAGCATGGTAAATTTGTCACATGCTGTAAGTTTAGGAAAAATGTTTATAAAGGATTATTCCTATAAAATGTATACGTAGGGACTTTGGTCCTTCTGAGGAATTACTTCCAACCTGTGATGAAGGTTCCCCTGTCATATTCAGCGGCTTCCAGATGCCTCTGGCCATGACTCAACCATTCCCTTCCTAATTTGCTGCTTTAAAACTACTTTTAGAGCTGGAAAACAAAACAAACATGGGGTAACACTGGTATCCAAAATTAGAATAAATAGGCTTTTAAGGATCTATGGGATTTTTTTTTTCCTACAGGTGCATGAACAGGGCTGCTCTTCCAAAGATAATTTTTCTAAATTCCAGATTCTTGGCTGTGTTCTAAATGGGTGTTTTTCTTGAATCAGAAACTTAGTACAATTACTTGAACTATTATGGAATGGAAAACTACACCTTGACCTATTTAAAGAAAAAAATCTATAAAGACCTACTGCTTTTACAAAGAGTAAACTTGATGTTATATTATTATTCTGTCAAAAAATAAAGCATGTACCCTACTTTAAGCAAGGCTGACACCTAAAAATGTTAACGCTCAAGACAGATTAGAACCATTTTATGTACCTATTTACAGTCATTAATTCCTAAACATGCTCTCTAGAGACAACGAAACAAAAATCACAGTTCAGGAGTCATTGCCAAGCAAAACTAAACAGAAATTAAGGGGACGGAGTTTTGGAAATGAAGGCCAAATTAGCGGAAACAATTCCATTTTTATAACTCAGATTTATAAATCATTATTTACAAAGCCATAGATTTCATTTTGATGTCTGTATTTTGGCACCAACATAGAGTCAGTAAGTGTTATTTTTTTTTATAGAAGATAAAAAACACATAAAGTAACATTTTCTCTTTAAACTTTCCTAAAATCTTAAAGTGGTAAAATAACTGCTTTCATCTATTTAGCAAGGAACACTACTTTCTTATATTTAGTATGAGAGGTAAAACAATTTCAACCAACTTATTCACACACACAAAACAACTAAGATCTAGTCAAAGTTCTCCTAATTTATAAATCTAAGGAAACAAAATATTTAATACAAAAATAGGATAATACAGGTATAATTATAGTTTGGCAAGGTCGAGGGAATTTCATTTTCTAAGCTTTGGCACAGAACTACTGTCCCATATAAAAAGTTTTTCACACAGAGTTTTGCTCTCATATAAACTTTTCCTCCTCTGTAGACACTGGATAGGTGGGTTTTTGTTTGTTGGCCTTTGGCACACCATGGTGCTTTTCCTTTATGATTTTTTTAAAAAGCAAACTATGTTGTTTATAGATAGAGCTAAAAAGAATCCACTGCATACAAGACCTAGTTTAGACTGACAAACTTAAAACAAGCGTCCACACCAGCTTAGCCATTCCAGTTCATTAGTAACTTTAGAAATCTGGGCCTGGCACAAGATCATGAATTTTCTACTCCCATTTTTTACTGTTAGTGCTAATGAAGGGGTGGAATGAAATCTTAACTCGAGTAATGTGGCATTACGTTGTTTATATGACACTAATAAAATTCATTATAAAAATAAGTCAGGTAACCAGGTCTTTTTCATCAGTATAACTTGAAATAATCAGCATGATTTATGGCTTTGTCCAAAAAGTGAATAAAAATTAAAAACTAAGGGCTTATGGAATGTTTTGTTGGCTCATTTAATCTTGCTTTCACTACATTTTTAAAGGTAAAGTGAGGGCGTGTTCTGCTTGACTAGAACAGCAGCTGCTTCACTCTCCTTGTCGTTTACTTGGTCAGCCTTTCCGATTTTTTTTTTTTTAGGATGTTCCAAAAATTAACTGGGTTTTTAAATATGTTTATATATTTATATTTCATATGGATGTCATTAATTTTCTTTTTTTTTAACATCTTTATTGGAGTATAATTGCTTTACAATGGTGTGTTAGTTTCTGCTTTATAACAAAGTGAATCAGCTATACATATACATATGTTCCCATATCTCTTCCCTCTTGCGACTCCCTCCCTCCGACCCTCCCTATCCCGCCCCTCTAGGTGGTCACAAAGCACCGAGCTGATCTCCCTGTGCTATGCGGCTGCTTCCCACTAGCTATCTATTTTACGTTTGGTAGTGTATATATGTCCATGCCACTCTCTCACTTTGTCACAGCTTATCCTTCCCCTCCCCTTGTCCTCAAGTCCATTCTCTAGTTCAAATAGAGTCGTGAACCAAAATGTTCATTGCAGCTCTACTTATAATAGCCAGGACATGGAAGCAACCTAGGTGTCCATTGACAGATGAATGGATAAAGAAGGTGGGACACATATATACAATGGAATATTACTCAGTAATAAAAAGAAACGAAATTGACTTATTTGTAGTGAGGTGGATGGATCTAGAGTCTGTCATACAGAGTGAAGTAAGTCAGAAAGAGAAAAGCAAATACCGTACACTAACACATATATATGGAGTCTAAGAAAAAAAAAAAAAAGGTCATGAAGAACCTAGGGGCAAGATGGGAATAAAGCCTTTCCGATTTTTGCCGCCTACATATCAATCGCAGGCGTGAGAAATACTGACTGCTGCAGATAAAGCTTGAAGTTTAAAAAGCTCCTGTTCTTTAACGTTTGAAGGACCTACCTTTTGGAGTTTCTAGAACTCTATGTTTTTCCCAGTTTTATTGCGATATAATTGACATACAATACTGTATTAGTTTTAGGTGTACAAGGTAATGATTTATATATGTATTGCATATACTGCAAAAAGATCATCACAATAAGCTTAGTTAACAAACATCACCTCACACAGCTACAATTATTTTTCCTTCTGATAAGAGCGTTTAAGATCTACTCTTTTATCAGCATTCCAACATACAATACAATATTGTTAACCACAGTCACCATGCTGTATATTACATCCCCAGAACTTATTTATATTCTAACAGGAAGTTTGTACCTTTTAAGCACCTTCACCTACTATGCGCGCGTACACACACACACACACACACACACACACACACACACCACCTCTGGCAACCACCAATCTGTTCTCTTTATCTATGAGTTTGGTTTTCTAAATTCCACATATAAGTAAGATCACACAGTATTTGTCTTTCTCTGTGTGACTTACTTCATTTAACATAATGCCCCCCAGCTGCATCCACATTGTCACAAACAGCAGGATTTCCTCCTTTGTTTATGACTGAACAGTATTCTTATATATACACAAACACACTACGCTGTCTCAGAACCATATCTGCCAATGTCATTTTCATTAAGGTCATTTATTAATTTTATCCAAATTATACTCACACAGAATATATTCACATACAGAATATACTAAAATAGGGAAAGAAATTTGTGCTTAGATTTTAATTAATTATACCAAAGAGATGTGGATTTAAATAATTCTGAATTTTAAAACAAGTACATGAATTTCATGAGTAAGCATGAAGATATATGTAAATCACTAACAAATAAAACTTTAATTTTCAAAGTACAGTCTGTATGAGGAATATCGAGTGCAAAACAATCTTATAAACTTCGAATTTTTGTTTTACTGACAAAGGATACTTATGAACAGACCAATCACAAGCACTGAAATTGAAACTGTGATTAAAAATCTTCCAAAAAACAAAAGCCCAGGACTAAATTCGCTTCACAGGCGAATTCTATCAAACATTTAGAGAAGAGCTAATACCTATCCTTCTCAAACTCTTCCAAAATATAGCAGAGGGAGGAACACTCCCAAACTCATTCTACGAGGCCACCATCACCCTGATACCAAAACCAGACAGAGAGATGTCACAAAGACAGAAAACTACAGGCCAATATCACTGATGAACATAGATGCAAAAATCCTCAACAAAATACTGGCAAACAGAATCCAACAGCACATTCAAAGGATCATACATTATGATCAAGTGGGGTTTATCCCAGGAATGCAAGGATTCTTCAATATACGCAAATCAATCAATGTGGAACACCGTATTAACAAATGGAAGGAGAAAAACCATATGATCATCTCAATAGATGCAGAGAAAGCTTTACACAAAATTCAACATGCATTTATGATAAAAACCCTGCAGAAAGTAGGCATAGAGGGAACTTTCCTCAACATAATAAAGGCCATATATGACAAACCGACAGCCAACATCGTCCTCAATGGTGAAAAACTGAAACCATTTCCACTAAGATCAGGAAAAAGACAAGGTTGCCCACTGTTACCACTATTATTCAACACAGTTTTGGAAGTTTTAGCCATGGCAATCAGAGAAGAAAAAGAAATAAAAGGAATCCAAATCGGAAAAGAAGAAGTAAAGCTGTCACTGTTCGCAGATGACATGATACTATACATAGAGAATCCTAACGATGCTACCAGAAAACTACTAGAGCTAATCAATGAATCAGGTAAAGTAGCAGGATACAAAATTAATGCACAGAAATCTCTTGCATTCCTCTACACTAATGATGAAAAATCTGAAAGTGGAGTTAAGAAAACACTCCCATTTACCATTGCAACAAAAAGAATAAAATATCTAGGAATAAACCTACCTAAGGAGACAAAAGACCTATATGCAGAAAATTATAAGACACTGATGAACAAATTAAAGATGATACAAATAGATGGAGAGATATACCATGTTCTTGGATTGGAAGAATCAACATTGTGAAAATGACTCTACTACCCAAAGCAATCTACAGATTCAATGCAATCACTATCAAATTACCAATGGTATTTCTCACAGAAGTAGAACAAAAAATTTCACAATTTGTATGGAAACACAAAAGACCCCGAAGAGCCAAAGCAATCTTGAGAAAGATAACCGGAGCTGGAGAAATCAGGCTCCCTGACTTCAGACTATACTACAAAGCTATAGTAATCAAGACACTATGGTACTGGCACAGAAACAGAAATATAGATCAATGGAACAGGATAGAAAGCCCAGAGATAAACCCATTCACATACGGTCACCTTATCTTTGATAAAGTAGGCAAGAATACACAGTGGAGAAAAGACAGCCTCTTCAATAAGTGGTGTTGGGAAAACTGGACAGCTACATGTTAAAGAATGAAATTAGAAGACTCCCTAACACCATACACAAAAATAAACTCAAAATGGATTAAAGACGTAAATGTAAGGCCAGACACCATCAAACTCTTAGAGGAAAACATAGGCAGAACACTCTATGACATAAATCACAGCAAGATCCTTTTAGACCCACCTCCTAGAGAAATGGAAATAAAAACAAAAATAAACAAATGGGACCTAATGAAACTTAAAAGCTTTTACACAGCAAAGGAAACCATAACAAGACCAAAAGACAACCCTCAGAATGAGAGAAAATATTTGCAAATGAATTAACTGACAAGGGATTAATCTCCAAAATTTACAAGCAGCTCATGCAGCTCAATACCAAAAAAACAAACAACCCAATCTAAAAATGGGCCGAAGACCTAAATGGACATTTCTCCAAAGAAGATATCCAGATTGCCAACAGACACATGAAAGAATGCTCAACATCATTAATCATTAGAGAAATGCAAATCAAAACTACAATGAGATGTCATCTCACACTCGTCAGAATGACCATCATCAAAAAATCTAGAAACAATAAATGCTGGAGAGGGTGTGGAGAAAAGGGAACACTCTTGCACTGTTGGTGGGAATGTAAATTGATACAGCCACTATGGAGAACAGTATGGAGGTTCCTTAAAAAACTACAAATAGAACTACCATACGACCCAGCAATCCCACTACCTGGCATATACCCTGAGAAAACCATAATTCAAAAAGAGTCATGTACCAAAATATTCACTGCAGCTCTATTTACAATAGCCAGTACATGGAAACAACCTAAGTGTCCATCAGCAGATGAATGGATAAAGAAGATGTGGCACATATATTCAATGGAATATTACTCAGCCATAAAAAGGAATGAAACTGAATTATTTGTAGTGAGGTGGATGCACCTAGAGACTGTCATAGAGAGTGAAGTAAGTCAGAAAGGGAAAAGCAAATACCGTATGCTAACACATATATATGGAATCTAACAACAACAACAACAAAAGGTCATCAAGAACCTAGGGGCAAGACGGGAATAAAGATGCAGACCTACTAGAAAATGGACTTGAGGATACAGGGAGAGGGAAGGGTAAGCTGGGACAACGTGAGAGAGTGGCATGGACATATATACACTACCAAACGTAAAACAGATAGCTAGTGAGAAGCAGTCGCACAGCACAGGGAGATCAGCTCGGTGCTTTGTGACCACCTAGAGGGGTGGGATAGGGAGGGTGGGAGGGAGGGAGATGCAAGAGGGAAGAGATATGGGGATATATGTATATGTATAGCTGATTCACTTTGTTACAAAGCAGAAACTAACACACCACTGTAAAGCAATTATACTCCAATAAAGATGTTGGAAAAAAAGGATATTTACATAATCATATTCCATCAGCCCATATTTTATTGCTAAGAAGGGACTCAAATAAAAATTATTGTGTTTAAATCATAAGAGCCAATACTAAAACCCAAAATAAATGCTGCTAATGTCTGATATTTCGTCTTACAAGCATTTTAAAACAACTGCAATTATTTCGAAACAGAAGCAGTACAAATTAATATACATTAACAGAGTCCCTCATTACATACAAGAAAGCAAACTGTCAAAGGAGACAAATATCAGGACCACGTATAGACTGGCTTAGGGAACTATCTCATGTTCGGCAAACAGCATTTATGGATGGAGTCATACTCATTCTTCATTTTTCTTTTCAGTGAATTGTCACATTGGTGCCTTTGTAAACTGTCTTCTGTGCAATGAAAACAATCATCCCTGAATATGAAACTTATTAGCCCAGTAATTTTGATGACTGCTAAATTAAGAATACCTTCTATAAAAAAAAAAAAGACCCTTTTTCAAATAATTACTATGGCTAATATCTAGATTATATTGCCTCCTTATTTTTACACATTCTGAAGTTTGTTGTTAGCTATTAAAGAAAATTCAATTATGCCTTATTACACATTTTTTTATAAATAAGCAACTTTATTGAGAAAAGCAGTAAATTCATTAAAAACTAAGTTACTTGCATGAGAGAAAAATGAGTGATTCTATCAAAGTTTGAAAAGTTCCTCTTTGTTGAAAAAGCGAGAGCACCAATTCTTATCATATAAGCCTTACGAATACGTGGCAGAGTCCTCTAGAACAGCGGTCCCCAATCTTTTTGGTACCAGAGGCCAGTTTCGTGGAAGACAACTTTTCCACAGACTGGGGTTTGAAGGGGGATGGTTTCGGGATAATTCAAGCACATTACATCTATTGTGTACTTTATTTCTATTATTATTACATTGTAATATATAATGAAATAATTATACAACTCACCATAATGCATAACCAGTGGGAGCCCTGAGCCTGTTCTCACTTGCCACTCACTGAGAGTGTTTTGATATGCGTCTGCAAGCAATCGATTAATTATGGTCTCTGTGCAGTCAAACCTCTCTGTTAATGATAATCTGTATTTGCAGCCACTCCCCAGCGCTAGCATCACCGACTCAGCTCCACCTCCGATCATCAGGCAGTAGATTCTCCTAAGGAGTGCGCAACCTACATCCCTCACATGCGCAGTTCACAGTAGGGTTCATGCTCCTATGAGAATCTAATGCTGCCCCTGATCTGACAGGAGGCGGAGCTCAGGCGGTAATGTGAGCAACGGGGAGTGGCTGTAGATACAGATGAAGTTTCACTCGCTCACCTCCTGCTGTGCGGCCCGGTTCTAGAGCAGGGGTTGGGGACCTCTGCTCTACAAGACATATAAATTTAAATGTCCTTGCCACATTGATAACTTGTTAATTACATAAACAGGATGACATTCAGTGGGGAAGACTACAAGGTAGTATAGTTAGGGATGTTTCTTTTATTGTACACTGGAGAGATGTGACAGGGAAGGGCACCATAAGATCAAGCACAAAAGGAAAGAGAATAGGAAATAATTCTGCTCGGAAACTGATTCAACAGAAGTAACATAGTACTTAATTCAACCCAACCTGCATGTATTCAACATCTAACTATCTGCAAAGCTTTGAGCAGGGCACTCCAGGGTAAAACAAATACACACCCATTTTTACCTCAAGGAACTTATAACCCAGTCTGAAAAACAGGCATGGACGTAGCAAAACCCACTGTAAGGCACAATGTGACAAAAGGTAGGACATTTGCCTCTGACAGACAGTTGATAAAATAATTAACTCATAGTTTTAAAAAGTGTTAATTTTTGTTAGAAAATTACAATTTGGGCATGTGCTATATGACAATGTGTGAGATAAACCACACTCCTGTACCACCGTGACTAGCTATTCTACTACAAAGGACAAACTGATAAAATGGAATGACAGCCAACTTAATTACAGATATAAGTTATGAGAGAAAACAACAGCCTTTCAGGGGCAACTTCCCCAAATTTAATACAGTTGAAAAAACAAAGTCTTTTTTGTACACTATGTTAAAAGTTAAGTCCCCTATTTGGTTTTCAGAGATCCACAGAATAGGTCCTCAGTTGACTTCCTATCAATCTCATTTGTCAGAATAAAATGGAACTCTTCTCATCTGGATAACAAGGATATTAACAATACCTACCTCCTAAAGTTGTTCTGAGGATTCCATATGTCAGTATGTCTAAAACACAACCGCACTTGTATTCTTCTCTTCCCTCAGTTGAAGGGCATATCAATACTCCTTTGTGGATCTGAGTTTTATTCATCTTCCGCCTAGCATGAAGTACTGTCTACAGAATCAAATTTTCCCAGACAACACGCTTCGCAATCACCTCCTCAGGTGTCCTTGACCTCCCAGGAGTGCAACTGCACAAAACAGTGTAACACTTATAGTCAATAAAAGAAAAGATCTGCGGTAATCGCTTCCACTGTCTCCTAAACCAGAGAGATCTACAGCCTGTCTGCACTTCTCCAACTCTTCTGAACCTCTCCAATCATGCTTTCATCTTCACTACTCTACTGGGCACTATCCCCTTAGGTCAGACCAGGTATACCGGATCCAGTGCCTCAAGGACTCTGCTCCAGCCTTTCTCTGGCCACATCCTTCCTCACAGGGAGAGGAGTCTGTCAGGCCAAAAGAGGACACGCTCAGAGCTGCACTTGCCTTCTAGTCTGGCAGTATCCAACAGAACTTTCTGCAACGATGGAAATGCTAGATAGCTACAATGTCCAATGTCTAGCTACTAGCCCCCTGTGGCTATTAGATACATGAAATATGATTAGTGTGACTGAGGAATATTTAATTTTATTTAATTTGAATTAATGTACATTTAAACTTAAAAAGCCACATGGGACTAGTAGCCGCAACACTGGCCGCTCAGAATTCTCTTATCAAGACCACCCATGACCTTGCTGCCAATCTATTATTTACTTGTTTATTTTCATCTTCTTTGATGTTTCAGTAACATTCAACACTGCTGAGCAATCGCCTCTTCATTAAGTACCTGCTTCTTTTGACCTCTGAGGCACACTTTCCTGGTTTTCTGCCTATTTCATTGGCAGTCTTCTTAGGCTTCCTTGCTGGCTCACTTAGAGTGCTCAAATTTTCAGTACTAAAATTCCTCGGGGCCCAGTCCTGTACCTTCTATTCTATTTACAATCTTTTAGGTAACCTCTTACATCGATATGTCAATCACTATGAAACCTTCAACTCAAAATACAGATTCTCATAGCCAATGATGTTCCTGAAATCTTCACTTAGCATCTAAATGTAACTCAATTTCTCTCTTCTGCAAAAAGACATCTCCTAATCTAGTCTTTCCCCCTGTCACTGTATAGCATCAACATCTACCTAGTAGCTCAAGAGAAAACTAAGGGGTTATCCTTGATTCCTCTTTCGTCAGCTCCAAAATCCAATCCGTAAGTGGGATCTTTTAACTAAACCTACAGGTGCATCGCAAATTGGTTTACGCGACTTTATCTCTAATACCACAAACCTACTCCAAGTCACCACCATCTAGTCTTGACTATTACAGAAGTCTGCAAACTTGTCTTCTTGCATCCACATTTGCTTTCATTACCACCCATCCCTACAACTCTTCACCCAATGAAGCAGCTGCACTTTTAAACAGGTGGTAATGGAAGGGTTTAGTCACAGTGGCCGTCTGAATCAAGACTTGAAATAAGAGAAGGAGGAGTGAGCTAGGCAGATACCTAGAGAAAGAGAAGTCTATAAAGGAGGACAAGCAAGAGCCTTAAGCTATGAATGAAAACTAGGTCTTATTTTTAGGGAAATGAAACGATGCTGAAAGGTTGTAAGTTGGGAAGAGAAACCTGCTCTGTGGAGAATGGGCTGACGGGTGGTAATGGAAGTTAGAGAAACCTGTTAGGAGGCTATTAGTTAGTGTAGCTGGGGTGAGCATTTGGGGAGGTGGAGATGAATTCAGATAAAAGGCATATTTAGAAGTTATTAATTGAATGTGGAGGATGCAGGAATGAAGGATAGCAAGGATGGCTTTGGCTCCTTTGGCTTTGGCGTCAGAAACCTGATGAAGATTGGTGCCCCCTACTGAGATAAGGAAGGTGCACTATGGAACCCACCATTTAGGTGAACGCTGGTGGTGGAGGTTCTGCAGGGACATCACATAGGTAGGTTCCAAAAATGGACAACAAAGGTCAGCTGGCACGAATCTAGGAGAGTGCTACAAAGATGGAACCCTGAAAACTCTAACCTCCAGTGCCACTTACCCACAATATGCCCACTGATATTTTGTATACCAGGGGTTTGCCATTCCTACTAGTTAAGTAGAGAAGCCAGTTTTATTCATGAGCATGGAACACACAGAATCTCTCTGATTCTCTCCAGCTGCCATCCAGGACATCCTTTAATTCTGCGTGAAATCTGTGCTCAGTGACAGAAGATCTGTGCTACTTCAGCAATAACCGAATAACAAAGTTAACTAGGAAGTAGCAATATGGCAGACAGCAAGGGCTCTTTTTGTAAAAGGGCATAGCCATCTCACAAGACAGAGAATCAAATCTATTGGATATGTCAAAAATATCAAAATGTTTTAAAAAATTAAAGTATAATTGTTGTTAATGTATACAGTCAGATCAAAACTGCTCACTCACTAGCTCTGATCACACAACACACTCTCACAGTTAATCATCATTGGAAACATCAAATATCTTCAAAAATAGAAACTGTGCTATGTGCATATGTGCTACTGAGTAAGCATAACTGCCCAATTTTAATCTACATAGTCTAATCTAGATATACTGCTCAAGCCATCCATAAATACAATAAATATAAAAAAATAAAGACAGCAAAGCTAATAAAAGTACCATTTTCTTTAAAAAGTTCATTTTGTTTAAACTGTTTTCTTTAAAAAAAACTTCTTATCCATTTATTCATCTAAAGCACTTTTAAAATTTTTGTAAGCTCCAAATAAACATTTATCTGAAGTTGGTCCAATATTATCCCCATGAATTAAAAAAAAAAAAAGAATCCTGAATGAGCTTTCTTAGGGAAACCAAGATAAAGGATTGCATGACAAGAAGTGACTGAATACATAAGACTATGACGGCCATTTCTAAGTTTGCTTTATTTATGAGAGAAACACTGATTACTGATCATGACATTTAAATATCTGATAAAAAAACCTTATAACTTTTAGATGAAAATAATTTAGACTAAAATGAATTTAGGTTACCTCTTTTAATATTTTCATTATAAAAGTTTTGTTAAATCATTGACTGTCTTTTAATTACGAAGGCTTTGGGTGGGGACATTAGTGCTCTGAATAGCATCAAGATCTAATGCCAAATCTCAGCATGCATAATTCTATCCTTCATTATTTCATGAAAACTCTTTGCCTTTCACCTGTGTTAGTTAAAAAGAGAAGGTTATTGTGCTTCAGTTTCTTAAAAACAATATGGTAAGTAATTGTCCAAAAAAAAGGAGAACGGAAAAGAGGTAAGCACATATCTTATCGAAATTGTCAAGAAAGAAACAATCATTCTACAGGAAATCAGTGTTTGTATGCTTATGAGCCTTTCTTCCAAGAATGAAATGTCATTTGAAAAGTAAGAAATCTCCTCAGATTTTAGGGGACTTGTGAGACTCAAAACTCGATTCTTTGCTACTGTCTGTCATGCTTTGTACTCTTCCTTTATCTTCAAAGAGCTTAACTGTGCAGGCTGCACGGCATTTGGAAGAGTCACTGAGAAAATATGGTCAACATCTGAGAAACCACTAAAAATTCTAGAACTGTGCTCCTATAAATCTCCTGCAGGATAGGAACCACACTGATCGTGTAAGCTAATGGGTCTTTACAGATTATTTTAGATCCAGACTGATTTACTTAGAACTGCCAGAATCTTTTCATATCATGAGTCTTCTTTCATTCTAGTGTCTAATGAAATCCAAATGTATGCACCTCTCCCCTACTTTTAGAAGGGAGTTGGAGGGCTGGGTAAAGGCACAGAATGCTGTAGGACAGGCAGAAGCTACATTTATGTATAAAATATATATGCATATAAATGCGCATACCTATGCACGTACGATATGTACTCAAGTCAAATCTCCTTTCCTTCCCTTCTCCCTTCCTTCCTTCTTTCCTTCCTCCCTCCCTCCCTCCCTCCCCTCCTTTTACAGTGACTTACGGCATTATGAGTCTAAAGTTCAAATTACACTAAGAAGCAGTGATAATAGTGTCTTTGAACACCTGGGTAGGCACACAAGCCGTATAATAGCTCTTAACATCTATAATGTGAGAATTATTATGTTCACTACACACATTGAGAAACTGGAAATCTGAGAGGTTACCTTTAATTTCCCACCATATAAATTTAGAATCCAGGCAATCATGCTTTGTTTTTCTCAATGACCATGTAGTAGGATTTTTTCTTCAAGTTTTATTGAGATATAATTGAGGTACTATTATGTAAGTTTAAGGTGTACAGCGTAATGATTCGACTTACACACATCATGAAATGACTATCCCAGTAACTTTAGTGACCATCCATCATCTCGTATAGATATAAAATAAATGAAAAAGAAAAAATATATTTTTTCCTGTGATGAGAACTCAGGATTTACTCTCTTAACTTCTACACGTAACATACAGCAGTGTTAAATATATTAATCATGTTATGCACTGCCTACCTAGTAGTTATTTATCTTATAACTGGAAGATTGTATCTTTTGATTGCCTTCATCCAGTTTCCTCTCCCCCCACTCCTGTCTCTGGTAACCACAAATCTGACCGCTTCTTCTACGAGCTTGTTTGTTTGAAGTACAACTGACCTACAACACTACATTAGTTCCTCATGTGCAACATAGTGATTCGATTATTTCTATACATTAAAAATGACCCCCACGATAAATCTAGTTACCATCTGTCACCGTGCATAGACATTACATAGTTATTGATTATATTCCCCACACTGTACATTTCATACCCGTCACTCATTTATTTTGTAACTGGAAGTTAATACCTTTTAACTCATTTATTTTGTAACTGGAAGTTAATACCTTTTAATTTCCCTCACCTAATTCACTCATTCCCCCCCAAACCCCTTCCTCTCTGGCAACCACCTGTGTATTCTTTGTCTCTAAGATTCTGTTTCTGTTTTGTTATGTTTGATCCTTTGTTTTTGTTTAGATTCCAACTATAGTAAAATCATATGGTACTTGTCTTTCTCTGGCTGACTTATTTCAGCCGGCGAAATACCCTTTAGGTCCGTCCATGTTGTCACAAATGGCAAGATTTCATTCTTTTTTTTTTTTTTTTTTTTTTTTTTGTGGTACGCGGGCCTCTCACTGTTGTGGCCTCTCCCATTGCGGAGCACAGGCTCCGGACGCGCAGGCTCAGCGGCCATGGCTCACGGGCCCAGCCTTTCCGTGGCATGTGGGATCTTCCTGGACCGGTCACGAACCCATGTCCCCTGCATCGGCAGGAGGACTCTCAACCACTGTGCCACCAGGGAAGCCCAAGATTTCATTCTTTTTTATGGCTAATATTCCATTGTATATATATACCGCATCTTCTTTATCCATTCACCTATCAGTGGGCACTTAGGTTGCTTCCACTTCTTGGCTATTGTGAATAACGCTGTAATGAACATAGGGGTGCAAATTCTTTTAAAATTAGTGTTTTTGTTTCCTTTGGAAAAATACCCACAAGTAGAATTGCTGGATTGTATGGTAGTTCTATTTTTAATTTTTTGAGGAAACCTCCATACTGTTTTCCCTAGTGGCTACACAAATTTACATTCCCTTTGGGCTGTAATTCAAAAAATTATCACCCCAAAAATGCTTCTTTCTACCTAGAAGAAATGAACTAATTCCTAGAAACATACAATCTTCCAAGACTGAATCAGGAAGAAATAGAAAATCTGAACAGATTGATCACTAGTAATTAAACAGAATCAGCAATCAAAAAACTCCCAGCAAACAAAAATCAGGACCAGACAGCTTCACAGGTAAATTCCACCAAACATTTCCAGAAGAGTCTATTCTCAAAAAACTATTCCCAAAAATTGAAGAGGAAAAAATGCTACCAAACTCTTTCTATGAGGCCTTTAACATTACCCTGATACCAAAAGTAGACAAGGACACTGCAAGAGAAGAAAATTACAGGTCAGTATCCCTGATGAACAAAGATGCAAAAATCCTCAATAAAATACTAGCAAACCAAATTTTAAAATACACAAAAAGGATCACATACCATGAGCAAGTGGGATTTATTCCACATTTATTACATAAATCCCACTTGATCATATACCATGATCAAGTGGGATTTATGTAAGGATATCCACAAATCAATCAATGTGATATACCACATTAACAAATGCAAGAATAAAAATCATAATCATCTCAATAGATACAGCAAAAGCTTTTGACAAAATTCAGCATCCATTTACATTAAAGTCTCAGCAAAGTGGGTATAGAAGAAACACACCTCAACATAATAAAGGTCATCTATGACAAACCCATAGCCAACATCATACTCAGTGGTGAAAAGCTGAAAAGTATTTCCTCTAAGATTAGGAATAAGACAAGGATGTCCACTCTCACCACTTTTATTCAATGTAGTTTTGGAAGTCCTAGCTACAGCAATCAGACAAAAAGAAATGCAAATAATACAGAATAGAAAAGAAGAAGTAGAACTGTCACTATCTGCACATGATATGATATAGAAAAAAATATAGAAAGTCCCAAGTACTATGATTTTAATGCTTGATTACTAAAGCGTATCTATAGAAAACCCAATGACAGATATGTGGTTTAAATCTAAAAAAAAAAGAGGAATTTACTCATTTTCCCTAGGCATCTCCCATATATACACAAAGTATACATGTTAATAAACTTATTCGTTTTTCTCTTGTTAAAAAAATAAATATATACATGCATTTAGAAATCCAGTTTTGAAAGACTAGTTTTCATCTAAGAGAACCCAAGAGTATCACTAAGTTTTTGAAGCATTTTTTTTTGGCGGGGGGGGTGGGGTACGCGGGCCTCTCACTGTTGTGGCCTCTCCCATTGCGGAGCACAGGCTCCGGACGCGCAGGCTCAGCGGCCATGGCTCACGGGCCCAGCCACTCCGCGGCATGTGGGATCTTCCCGGACCGGAGCACGAACCCGTTTCCCCTGCATCGCCACTACGCCACCAGGGAAGCCCTCTGAAGCATTTTATACATTTAAATGTATGAGCAAGGATAACGTAAAATAAGGGGGTTATACAGTAAAAAAAAAAAAAAATCTAGAAAAGTTGGGTAAATAATTTTTTAAAATATTTAAGCAAAATATCACTTTTGTGTAGATTATTGCAAAAATAAAAGGAACTAAATATAATCACATTTTCAAATAGTAAGTTGTGAGAATATCTTTCAAGTACAAGATAGGTTTTGAATTTTTTTCAAATAAAAAGAGTAAAGAATTAATTAAAACAGCGAATTTCTGGGCCTACTTTTTACAAGATTTCCTCTAAGTAACGGTTTATGAGACTAAATTCAGAATATTCTTAAGATATAATTTGATTTATCACACGTATATTGACCTTAAATATATTTGAAGCAGAGAACACACAAGGATATTGTCTTTAAACTAAACATATCCATAGTAGGAGAGTATCTAGTGTTATTTGTAGTTTATTATCAGATAAGTAATGATAAATTCCTTTGACTCATTCCCACCCACTAAACTGTATTATTTATCTTCTGCCTCATGTAAGTGTTAAGGGTCATGAATTTTACAAGCCTTACTTTGGGCTATAATTCAAAAAATTATCACCCAAAATGCCTCTTTCTACCAAGGAATGAGAAATTAACCTTATAAAGGTTCTTTGTGTTTGCTTAAACTTTCTGATCAGAAATCCCAAATACTCTTACCATAAAAAAAAAAAAGCAAAAATAAATTCATTTGATGTGAGGATTTTTCCCATAAGGGAAAATAATCCTTTTTATCCCATTAAGTGTTATTTTTAAAAATCACTTTACATACTTGTAAGTGGAGTTGTTTTTGTATAATTTGAAACAATGATGACTAAAGGGGAACAAATTTTAATTTTCTAGTGAGAGCTTTAAAAACTTAACAGACACACACTTCAATAGATTTTAACCATGTATAATCCAATGGTCTGTTCTATATAAAGAAGTTAGAAGAAACTAATTATTTTATACTTTTAAAGACAATGTAAATGTTGAAGATGGAAACAAACAAAAATACACATTTATTGGAATGTGCTTAAAACCTCTGTAAACGTCTCAAAGAATCTGAATTCCAACTTTTTAGCTGAAACCTCAAAATACGGAATGAATTTTCCTCGGCTATTCCAACACTGCTTTTCATCTGAAAATGGAAAAAAATTGAAAGGACAAAAACAAAACCAAAAAAAACAGAAGTATTTACAATAGAAAGCTGAAAGCAGAAAATATTGTGCTACGGCATTCTACTTTTTTAGGAGATACGCACATATGTACAAATAAATTTTCATGAGTATGGCTAAGTTAGAAAAGACCACAAGAAAAAACTTTGGTCAAAAAATTTACATTTTAGGTCTTCCCTGGTGGCGCAGTGGTTGAGAGTCCGCCTGCCGATGCAGGGGACACGGGTTCGTGCCCCGGTCCGGGAGGATCCCGCATGCCACGGAGCGGCTGGGCCCGTGTGCCATGGCCACTGAGCCTGCGCGTCCGGAGCCTGTTCTCGGCAACGGGAGAGGCCACAACAGTGAGAGGCCCGCGTACCACCAAAAAAAAAAAACAAAAAAAAATTTACATTTTTATATTCAAAATCAAATGTTATTTAAAATATATTTTCATGTATTTCAAAAATGTAGATTGCCTCTCACACTTTTGCTATATAAGGACAAAAATCCCATGTGTCTAGAATGACCTAGAGTAAGAACCATCTCCTCTTCTCTGAACAGCTGAATGCATTACAGTTGGGACAAATAAAGGTCACTTTTTCAATAAAATTTTTAATATTAATACATTCAGTAACTGAATTACTTCTGCCCTAAAAATGAAACAAAAATTAAATGAAGGTCCATAAATATAGTTTTCAAGAACCATGGGGAATAACGAGTTCTGGACAAGTATACTTTCAAAATAGTTATAATCAAAGCTGGTTTCGGAAAAAACATTTCTAAGATAATTATGCACTTCCTTACCTTCTTAACCAAAATGGAGATATTACGATCTTTTCTGGGCAGAGCCTACATCAATTTATGTCTTCTTCTAAAGATGTAGTTGTTGCATAGAAATTGACGCACTCTACAGTTTTCTTATAATTTTTATTTCTAAAGAAGTTTCTGCTGATAAGCTTGCATTTGTAGATCATTTATTTCTTTCTTATTAGTAAGGCAGAGTAGTCATGTACAAACTCCTAATCAATCTAATATGACTATCTTCTAACAGAAAGTTAAAATATTGAATTACTGAATTAAAATACTGATTCAAAAGCCAAAGTAATATAATTTCCCAAGTAGTCACCAACCTTCCTCGCTACTGCTGTGTATGGCTGATTCGTCAATAGCATTCATTCACAATGTTATTTCTATGTTACTACAGGAAGAAACTTTGTGACAAGAATTTATCTTATCGCCCCAGTTTGTTATTTTAATGGTATTAACTTATAAATTCAAAGACTTTGGATTTGAATATTTTACAAAGGCCTTATTTTAAATCTAAAAATTCTTCTTCATCATCAGAAATCTCTTCTGAAATATTTTGTAATCTAAACATTACTCTGTAATAACCCATGAAAATAACAGGACAACCATGGAAGTAAAGAGAGTAAACTATTAAGAAATAGTGATCTCACTTCTTCAGGATGAACTCTAACTCCTTACAGCAACAGAACAGTATTCCTCTTCTCAAGTAATAAAAAACTTTTAGTGAAGATTTTAAAAGATGCCAGAATCAGAGGTCCACATATATATTCAGGTGTATTTGAAAGCTGTAGAAATTTCACAGCTACTATGGTTTTTATCAATTCTCGCAGATGTTTATATAAAACAGGAACATTATGAGAACATGGACAAAAAAAGTCAAACTCTTCTTATTTTGTTAAAAGTTGCCTATTTGCTAGGGTAGAAGCGACTGCCAAAAATCCAATGCCAATCAATAAGGAATCTGACAATTAAACTGGGCTACATCCACATAACAGAGCACTATGCAGCTATTAACATGAAAGGCAAAGAGTTCTGGATTGCTAGAGAGAGATGTCTAAGTTATTCTCTTTAGTAAAGAAAAGAAGCTATAAAACAGTATACCTTGCAGATGCAATTTGCATATTCTTAATATATGCAGAGACCACTGTATGGTGGTTACAATGCACCATTCACCTAGGCTACATTTGTAGGGATGGAGGTGAGTGGGATGAAGCTACTACTTTTTAGCCACAACCTTCTGTGAATATTTTTTATCACAAGAATATATCACTTTTGTTAAAATAAAAATAAAGGGATAATTAAAATCAACCACTTTGCCGGCAATGTAAATGTGTTCAGATGATAATATACTGTGTTCAGAAAGAAAGCTTTGGAAGTAAAGGCAAAAACAGAAAAACCCTAGCCATTTCCTGTTTTGCTGACTGCTTATCAGCCCCAAACCTGATGCCCTAACATCATATTTTGAAAAGGCACTCTTCAAAAAATCCATGACCCACACCTCTGCATTACTCTTCCAATTAGCACTGGGTCAGAGAGAGGGGGCACCCTCCAATCTCTTCTCTAATGACTAAATAAGCACAATCCATGTGATCTAATTTAATTATGTGAGTGAGGCAGATCTTTTCATTAGCTTTGGTTGACTGAATATCTGAAAATAATTTGATCCTTTTTCCTCAGCCCCATTGTTTTAGAATATGTTCAGTCAACAATATTGAGTGTTTACTATGTGCCAGATATTGTTCTATATAGATTTTTTGAAAGGAAGGAAGGAATGAAGGGAGGGACGGAGGGAGGGAGGCAGGAAGTAAAACCGTGGCCTTCTCTAAATCAGGACCCAGTCAAGAAACAGGTGCCATGCTGGATATTCAAAGAGAGGAAATTTAACACAGGTGACTGAGAAGCCAAAGGGGGAACAGAGAAGTAACTGCAACAGCAAAACCTCCAAAAGCCCCTCTCATCTCTAGAACTGGAAAGACAAAGGTCAGAGAGGATGTTATAAGAATCGAGGCTGGCTCCGTCCAAAGGCAGCTAGATCCACAGCGAGGGCTGCCTGAGGAGCTGTGTACAAGAGACACAGCCACTGGAAAATGGCTAGGAAGAGAGCTAAAACCCTGGTTTTCCCCATTCCTTTAACCTTCGTAGTTGTCTGCTAATGCTTCCCACTAGCTGAACTTCTTGACAAGCCAATGGGTAAGGGAATTTGGAAAACATAGCTTGCAAGAGAATGGATAATGCAAAGAGACACTGAGACTTCAGTAATGATTACTTAACGATTAATTAGTCTATAAAACGTTTCACTCTCCAGATGTCCACAAACCACAGACATACATACACATGCACACCAGCGCACACATGCGCTATATAATATGTGCTCAGTCACAATGACAACGAAATGATGCCCATGAGTATACAGAGAGCACAGCCTGGGGATCAAAGAGACTCTCTTGACTCCCCCAGTCTCACTGCCTTTTTCATTCTTTCATCAACACAATTTATCTCTAGGTAGTTCATAATAAGTTGCCACCATGAATGCCATTATATTTTTAATTTAGTTATTAATGAAGCATAGATATGCTATTTACTTTAGCACCCTTACTTCACTAAACTCAAGTTATTTAATCCTAACTTAACCACCTTTTTCTCTAATTTGAGGTATTCAATCACACTCTCTCGAAATACTGTTTTTATCTAAGTTTATCTAGTGCTTACTCTTTTTATTTGTGTTCCAGGTACACACTGAGTAGATTTTCTAAAACAAAATAATGATGATTGTGTTAGCAGGTTGCTTCTTTTCTGATTTCAATGGAAACTCTTGGTTTTTTCCGTTAAATATACCGTTGACTACTGGTTAGAAGAAATACCTATTAAGTTTTATTTTTTAGTATTTTTCTAAGGAATGGCAGTTGAATTCTATTAAATGTCAGAATTTATTGAGAAGATTACAGAGTAATAGTTCTTCATATTTAACAACAGATTTCCTTTTTATTCATTCTATCTTCTTTTTCCTCTTAAACCTCCTATATTTCTTGGCTTATACACAAAATGCCTTGGCATTACAAAAAAGCCAGCCAATAAAAGTATTTCTTTCTCTGTGGTTATTCCTCTGTTCAGGAACCACACAATCACAGTCTGAGCTCTATCTGTGGTTCAACATTTCTTCACTAGTTTTATCATGGGTGGAAAACGAGAAATTTCTTTTCCGCCAAATCCTTGTTTTTATCCAGTTGCCAGATTCTAGATGGCTGAGCTTATGTAAGGCCTAACTTCTGTGTCACAAAGGAATTTATTTTTATAGATCTTAGAACTGCTAAAGAACTTAGAAACAGTGAAAACAAAGAAACCAATCACCTAAAGCCCAGAGAGTTAAGTAATGTTTTCCAAGAATATACAGAAGTATCTAGTAGTCTTAGGCTAAGATCTCAGCCTGCCAACCAGGTAACATTTTTCACTTACCATAATTTTCCTCTTGTCCATTTGGTTTGGGTAGAACTTTTCCCATATGAAATTATATTTAAGACTTGAAACATCAGAAAAGGAAATGAGGGGCTTTGATCTATGCCAGCCATTCTAATATCTTCATGGTGGGTGGTTAGCAATGCTGACATCGAACAGAAGGTTACAGAGTGAATTACGAGCCACATGTCAAAGAGTGGATGGCAGTACCTAGGGCACAGAGGAGTGTAGGGGATACACCAGGAGGAACGAATGATGGGGAACAACAAAGGACTGACCTCACTGGAATGGAAGGAATGGACAGTTAGGCAGTTTGATATTAGGTTTAAGTTTTGCTGCCCTAGATTGGAAGTTTGATCATAATGAACAGGTCAAAGAGAAACCACCACAGGTCCTACAGATGGGATGAAA
The DNA here is from genome assembly GCF_963455315.2 of Globicephala melas. NCBI lineage: Eukaryota > Metazoa > Chordata > Mammalia > Artiodactyla > Delphinidae > Globicephala > Globicephala melas. The sequence continues at coordinate 47,698,318 of NC_083331.1, forward strand.
ACAAAGTGGCTACGACAGAAGATGAGTTTTTGAGGAATCCTGTCCCAAGCATGCTTCACATTCAGAAGAAGCTGATATCAAAATTATCTGTTATAAAGCAAGACACACTGCCTCTTTCATGTTCATTATAACTCAGATGGTAAGTTATGTCGAACAAAGAGTTCCCAATTAACTGATTTTATTTTATTTATTTATTTATTATTTATTTTTGGCTACATTGGATCTTTGTTGCTGCGCACGGGCTTTCTCTTGTTGCAGTGAGCAGGGGCTATTCTTCGTTGCGGTGCACGGGCTTCTCATTGTGGTGGCTTCTCTTGTTGCAGAGCATGGGCTCTAGGCATGCGGGCTTCAGTAGTTGTGGCACGTGGGCCCAGTAGTTGTGGCACGTGGGCTCAGTAGTTGTGGCTTGCAGGCTCTAGAGCACAGGCTCAGTAGTTGTGGTGCACGGGCTTAATTGCTCCGTGGCATGTGGGATCTTCCCTGGACAGGGCTCGAACCCATGTCCCCTGCATTGGCAGGAGGATTCTTAACCACTGTGCCACCAGGGAAGCCCCAATTAACTGATTTTAAATCTTTGGATAAGAAAGTTTCTGACGAAATCAAAATCACATTGAAAACTATGTTTTTTTTCCCAAAAGCAATGCAAATGTGAGGGAAGGGAATGAATACTTTCTGAAGGTCCACTATGTGCCAGCAGTATGCTGAGGGTGACCACTGAAGTCAGCTACAGGGTCAGGGAGCCTCTCAGTCTTTCCCCAGGACATAATAACAAGCTGACAGTAACAGTGTGGCATATTCAGCTTCATCTATGAAGGAGTAGCTCATATAAAAATAAAAATCATCAGAGGAGCATAAACTAGGTCTGAGTTTTCATCCCCACCTAATAATTCACTTCTTCCTTGAAGTGTTTTAATGTCTATTCTCTAAATCTAGGCTTTCTTCTCCAGAATTAGCAATTCTCTTCATGTTTTGTCCTTTACCCTAAAACTTAAAATTTTTTTTGTTGATAGAGATTCATTAAATCCATATGTATGAGCGCTAAATAATGGACTCAGGTTTTCTGCTGTAATATAACGGCTAACAGTTGGTCTCCTCCAAGAGAATGAGAGACTGGAATATTGAAGACTTGTGCTTTATTATTTCTGTGTTTTATCATGCTAAAAATTCTAAACTCATAATACTAACAGTTCTTTTCCTGGGCAAAGGTTTTTGTCATATTTCATATCCAGTCTCAACCAGGCAACAGGCTTGCAAAACTAATGGTTACTTTTAGGTCTAGCACTTCTTTTTTTTTTTTAAATTAATTAATTAATTTATTTTTGGCTATGTTGGGTCTTCATTGCTGCGCGTGGGCTTTTCTCTAGTTGCAGCCAGCAGGGGCTCCTCATCGTTGTGGTTCACGGGCTTCTCACTGTGGTGGCTTCTCTTGTTGCGGAGCACAGGCTCTAGGCGCGCAGGCTTCAGTAGTTGTGGCGCATGGACTTAGTTGCTCCGCGGCATGTGGGATCTTCCTGGACCAGGGCTCGAATCCATGTCCCCTGCATTGGCAGGTGGATTCTTAACCACTGCACCACCAGGGAAGTCCCAGGTCCAGCACTTCTATCTTGGACATGGTAGCCACATTATGTACACTCACACTTGTGCTCTAAATTTGGTTCCCATGGCAAAAATCACCTTAAACTCTTCAAGTTATGGTGGAAATAGGGAATATAAAATTTATAGCATATTGAAAACATTTAATAAATCATTTTCATGGGGGGGAAAAACAGCCTCAAATGAAAAAGTTGAGTTTGCTAACCCAAGCACTGCAACTCAATGATAGAGCAGTCTGCTTATTCTTACTTTGAATGAGCTAACAGCTTAGGTAATGAATTCAGCATTCCAAACACAATCTGCGTTTGCAGGCCAAATACCTCCTGATACCTCAATTGCCTACCTGACATGTCCATATTTTTGGCCTTTGGGCACTTCAGATCCTGTTGATGTATAAAACTCAGTCCATCATCTTCTTCATCCTGATCAGGTCTTCCTTCCACCGGTGTCCTCTATCCCAGGATAGACTAATATCAAACTACCTGGCATCTCAGGACAGACACTGGTACCTTCTTCTTGACTCCTTCCTCTTCTTCAACCCCTACTTGCCATCGGTCTTCAAATGCTGACTACGTCACATGCCAAACTGCTCTCTAATTTGTCTATTTCTCATCACACCAGCTACCCAACGCTATTCCAGACCACCATCAATCATATCCTACACAGATCACTGCAATGGCTTTTTAACTGATCTACCTGCATTCCTCACGCCCTCTTCAATTCGTTGAACCCAACATAACAGTGGTACTTCTAAAATACAAATCTCATGATGCCACGCCCACACTTAAAACGTTTCACTAGTTCTCCAATTCTCTTAGGATACTTTTTTTTTTTTAATTTATTTTTGCCTACGTTGGGTCCTCTTTGCTGTGCGTGGGCTTTCTCTAGTTGCGGTGAGCTACTCTTCGTTGCAGCACGCGGGCTTCTCATTGTCGTGGCTTCTCTTGTTGCGGAGCACGGGCTCTAGGCGTGAGGGCTTCAGTAGTTGTGGCACTTGGGCTCAGTAGTTGTGGTGCACGGGCTTAGTGGCTCCACAGAAGGTGGGATCTTCCCAGACCAGGGCTCAAACCTGTGTCCCCTGCATTGGCAGGTGGATTCTTAACCACTGCGCCACCAGGGAAGACCACTTAGGATACCTTTTAAAAAAAATTCTCATAATCTGGTTTCTGTTTATTTCTCTACAGTCATGTAAGACCACTCCAATCAGTCCCTACTTGGCCTATAAGTACTGCATATTCTAGACCTTCAGGACCTCAAGGTTGCAAGTCTTCTCTTCATTCTGGGACCTTGTAAAGATAGTTATTATGCCTGTCAGGGAACACTTTTTTCCCTTGCTCCTGTCACCTGCCTAATCCCTACATCTCCTTTAATCACTTACTCAGATTTCACTTCCTGCAGGAGAGAGACCAACCTCCAAAATTCTGGGCTAAACAACCCTCCTTAATGTCAGCTTCCTATTAAAGCTTTTCTCTTTCTCTTAACTAAAATCTTTCTCTGCCTGACACACAATAAACTCCTAAAACAATGTTCAAGAAGTAAATTAACCTGTCTTAGAAAGTGATCTTCAGGTTGGTAATTTCAGATACAAAGGGCAGCAATACATATTTTATCTGCCCCCCAGCCCTTTCCTTCTTAAAGAAAACCTTATTGCAGGAGACTTGTAGGCTCTTCTCAATTGTCCTCAATTTATCCACTAACACAAAGCTGAAGACAGAGAGATAAACCACTTAATATTTAAAGAGGTTCATAAATATCTAGCACCAGACAATTCCCTCGGGACTTTCAAAATTGTAGCTGAAAAAAGCTCTGCTACTCATGACCATCATCCAAGTCTGGCCCACTTCTGAAGTCCTTAAGAAAGAGACTACGGAGGAAAAGAAGAGAACTGTGGAATCACGTGTCCTCTGCCTGGTTGTCAGGACAGGGGACGAGGGGGGATTAGGAGCTTACCCCAACCAAAGGTGAATGCGATGGACAGCGACCAAGTCTATTACGAATATCATACTTATAAGAAGGGGAAATTTTATATCTCAACCCTTGGCTGGACATGCACTTCGGCAATACACTTACTATCCTTCTACCTATCCAAAAGTGTGAAAAGAGAAATTAGAGACCAACAGGTAGTGAAGAGTGGAGGAATGAGCACACAGCCTACACTCCCACCTTTTGGCATTGTAATAGGTACAATAGGTAATAGGTAAGAGTCCCATGAATTAAGGAACATTGCAGAAGGAATTTGGGCTCATACCTCAAAAGAATGTTTAGCAATGAAAGGCAACTGCAAGAGAGAACAGCCATAAGGTATGCTTCTGATGGCAACAATTGAGGGAGGTGGGTGAGAAAAGATCATGCTAGTAGCATCAGATGTCCCCCATTAGGGAACCGTACAATGGGGCTGCCCAGGAGGCTACCAGCAAGGGGCACCCTGCCCAGAGAGGGGGATGGAGGCACGGACCACTGGAAGACTGAAAGGAAACATGGCTGCCCTGCTTTGACAGGTCCTCTGAGAAGGTGAAATAAAAGTGAACGCCATCTATACGGAGAACACCGCATCACTGAGGCCACCAGCGGTGAAGAACTAGATCAAGCCGGATCAAACTGTAGAGTGTCACTCATTACTGTCTTCTCTCCTCTCTCCCCTCCTATTCTCACCTATTAGAAGGAGGGGAGGAAAGTGACCCAGAAACCAACACTGCCCTCCTCCCCACTCCTTGAGACACATTCCAAGTTGAGGAATAAGAAGATGAATTTAAAAAACAAAACCAAAAACAGAATTTCCTTCCCTCCTCTGAGCCATCTGCACAAGAGCTTACAGTTGGATATGAGGTTCAAGTATGAAGCTGGACTGAAAGTCTTTCTTTAAATGACCGAAAGTCACTAATAAGGTATAGAAAACATTTGAGATGAGATGTCAATTAAGGGATACAAATGGGAACTTCTAAAGACTCAGGAAAAATATAAAATTTCAAGTTTATACTTTACCAAATTCAGATTTTTCAATAAACTGATGAGCGATCTCAGTCATCATACAAGAAAAACCATCCAAATGAGACAACAATTTGCTAGAGTAGAACTGGCACCTAATTAGACTACATATTAAGGGCAAAATTTTTTTAAGCTATTCCATAATACCCAATAGACAAATCATTCTGTTCCTAACCACCTCTATCTTCAATAAGTTTTATTAACTGCTAGTTACAGTAACTAGCAAAATAGGTGTTTACAAAATACGAGAACCTATCTTAAGCCTTTTAATACATTTTTTCAATTTAATACATTATCGAATGATGCAAACGTCAGTGAAATTCATTCAGAGTTCTACGTCTTAATGGGATGATTACATGATTTCCAAATAAAGTCTTATGCAACTACATTATTACTCATGAAAAATCTCACTAAATACATAGACTAAGGACTCAAACTGTAATTGAAAACTATAGTTTTTAACTTCTAAAAAACTAATCATACATAGTAAGAAACTGTTTTTTGCAACACTACAACTGAAATCTCATGCTTGAAAAACAATGAAAACATTCAATTGTGTCGCCAAAATTAGCCAAATTTCTACATGTTTTTCCTTTTGTAAAAACATTGTATTGGCTCACTCGGTATACTGCTCATGGCTATAAATGCAGGCATACTAAACACTTCACACACATCCCAATCAGAGTGGGATTCCTGTTGGCCCATCTGCTTTAAATTGTATGCCAAGAACCAAGAAAAATCTTGGAAGTTCTGAGTCCCAGTTGTAAAAACAGAAGATAAATTAGGAATCATAGACTGGAAAAACACTCCAATGACAACTTGATTAATTCAATGGCCATTTTGACTGAAGTGAAGAAATAACAGACTTCTCTAAACAGTGTAACTGCACACACACTAAAATCATTTAACATAGACCCATCACTCTTTTTTTTTTTTTTTTTTTTTTTTTTTTGCGGTACGCAGGCCTCTCACTGTTGTGACCTCTCCTGTTGTGGAGCACAGGCTCCAGATGTGCAGGCTCAGCGGCCATGGCTCACGGTCCCAGCCGTTCCGCGGCATGTGGGGTCTTCCCGGACCAGGGCACGAACCCGTGTCCCTGCATCAGCAGGCAGACTCTCAACCACTGCACCACCAGGGAAGCCCAGACCCATCACTCTTAATTATGCTTTTGTGTTGCTATTTATGTTGTCGGTTCAAAGACTTCATCCTCATTCAGCAAACATCCTATAATTAGCTATGGCTTCACCTCCAGAGACAAGGAGCACAATGATCTCAGGTTCTTAATATTCCTTTGAAATTTTTCAAAGCTATGCTAAGTAAATCAGTCAGAAAGCCTCAGCCAAGCAGTGCACCCACGTTCAACAACCTTTCTCTACCTAATGATAATTACAGTCTGTGAAACAGGCAGCCTCTGATAAACAGCATCAAGTTTAGAAGACAGATATCTGTAGGGGCCTTTCTGTTGCCATAGAAATCTCTTCAAGCCACCTTGTCCTCAGCATGAAACATCACCTTCACATTAGCCTGCTATTAATGGCATGTGTGCATGTGTATATGTGTGTGTGTGTGCGTGTGCACGCACACGTGTTGGGGTGGGTTGGGGGCATATATTAGCCCAAATTAGAGGATAATTTACCCTGGCCTGATGGTTATAAATAATATGTGGTCCTTAGTTCTAAAACATTCCCCAAAATGGAGAACACAAATCTTCTCAGTGACAACAGTCCCTGATTAATGGGTTCTTGCTCCCTTGGTTCAGTTGAAAACCTCCATAATGCAGCAAAGCAATAATTCAGCAAATAATTCTCCGTATCCCTTTTCTTCATTCTAAGCTCTGGGGTCAGTGGCTTCCGAAAGAAAAGGTATCAGCAGCTGCCTTGAAATGGGGAAATAAATCTCACCGTGTCAACCCAAACATGAAAAACATTTTAGGAATCATTAATTCAGGGTGGGGAGCCTGGGATACTGTTTAATAAATTATTTTAAAGGTTGTTTTTAAAAGAATCAAATGAACTTCCCTGAGGCATATTAATGGCTTAAAAGTACATGATCATTTCACGTATCTGTAAATAACTTTCAGTGGAAATCCACAGTATACCATTTGGGGCCAGAGGAACGAGACAGAATTTAGTCATCTCATTGCTTATATTTTAATGTGCTTATTTATAGGGCCACTTAAACACAAAATCTTAACTAAATATGGAGGAGAGTTTAAAAAGTAAAATTACAAAAATGTAATTACTTGGACTTCTACTGTCCCCAAATGCTCATGGCGTATATCAGGGAGCAGGTAAGAAGGGAAGGCACGGAGATGTGTGTTAGAAGGGTAAGAGATTCAGAAGCAGCAGAGAGGGGTACAAAAGTTTTAATGCTCAACTACTTTGAGGCAGGTATTCTATTTCTTGGTCACTTTACATACGCAATTTGTTTAATTCAAGAATTCCTGGCATTAGATGAGGCCCTTTGACATCTGTTCTCTCAATTATTTCTAAAATACTACAAAAGGAGGAGGTGGAAGAAGAGTGAGTGTCTTGCCATCTTTACCGAAGCGGATACCAAAGCTCAGGAAGATTAAATGATTTGCCCAAGTTCACAGACGTGCTTCACAGGGCTCCCAGGAAGCAAACGTAACTCGAAAGCCAGGGAGCTTTCCAACACTTCATTATGGTATTACTTTCGGTGTCATTTTATTTAGCACAGTAGCCACACAATACATGCTAAAATATTCTTTACACAAACAATGAAGAAACTTTCTCAGCACACAGTAATGATTCATTGTTAAATCAAGAATATTAAAGCTTCTTTCTTTCTGTCCTTTTATTCTCAAAGTACTCAAGATCCAATCCATCAATAGTCCTCTGTTAGTTTCAGTGAGATGATGATATAACTAAGATTAGTGAAAGTCTTACTAAAAAGACTAAAAATAAGTGCTGTCCAGCAATATGACCCTGAGTTGGGTTAGTTAATTATTTTTTATGCCGTTTCTTTTAGAGAAACGTGTACAGTCTTCATTAGTTTATCCTAAAAGGATACAGTTGCTTTATTCAGATCACTGCCTCTGCATGCGCCACTGGAAGTTTTTCTTTATAATTTTTTAACTAAAAGGTTAGCCCACAAATCAAGACATTATACTTTTTTATATGCGCTACCGAGAGTTTTTATGTAATGTGATCTAATAGAAGATATCATCTCACTTGGTCTATGTCTAATTGATAGCTTAATTTTTAAAGCAGTACCATTTTTTTTATTAATAAAGATGCTGTCTGTGTGTGACACTTGTGTGGGCCAGAGCATGCTGAGACAGTGACGAAGTGATCGTCACCTCAGGAGATGGGCAATAAACACTAAAACTAACCACAGTGTCTAAAGTCTTATTAATTATGGCAACCCACAAATACATGATACGCCTGTAACGTCAACAGTACAAGGAAAATAAAAGGGACTGATAAATTTGGCATATTTGAAAATATACTAAAAGAATAAAAATCTGGCCATCTTTTAAGAAATTCATATTACTATGAAGAATAACAGGGTTTGAATCTAAAACCAAATTTAAGAATAGGACTGTGTAATTTTTTTCTGAAAGCTTCCCTATCCACATATCAAGTCCATTTTCAAACAGGTAGATCAACTGAATTTTAATAAATGGGCATGTGGGAAAGTTAATGCCCCAGAAGTTTCAAATTGTTCCTCTGCTCTTGCGCTTAGTCTGCAACAAAGCCAAGCTAAAGATACACAAGAGAATATAAGAAAGTGGTCTGCATCAAGGAGGACCATAACCAAATACTTTTTAATGGCAATCAACAACCTTAAAGTAAACTGGGTAGCAGTTACAGGCAAAGACAAGGCTACAAATGCATACTCAATATATCAGAAATAAGCAATCAAAGTCGTCTCAACCACAGACTTCAGGGGAAAAAAAGCCAATCAGGTTCAAAGGTTCTGCATGCTAATTATAGCTACTGAGGGTCATTAATAAAACCTACTACCCTACGGTTCCTCCTAACACTGATGCAACACATTTGTTTTCTGTGATGTGTAGGCTGACTTACGTAACAATCATTTCCCCCAAATCTCTGGATTCTGTTTCCTTGGATCATTCGATATATAGCAAATGCAATTTTCATTAGAGAACAGAATAATGCACTATTTAACTTTATCAACTTTACTAAGAGATGGAAAGGTATTTTCTCATGTGTATTTTTTAAATTACAAACTGAATTTTGATTCCATTAGCTCACTGTGAAATTTAGGTCCAAACAGGCCAAAGGACACAACAATGTCAGAAATCCTAGCTATCCCTAAGAAATTCTGTCACTCCATTTCAGTGACCATCTTAAAAATTAATATAACTATATTCTGGATCATTTTATTATAGGACCATCATGTGATTTCAGTGTCTGCATCTGCACCTGTGTTTAACATTGTAATAGCAACACTCTAAGACACAACTCTAACATCCTGGGCTAATGCAGTGGAAAAGGAATGGAGGTGGACTTAGTAGTGATGCCTGTGACTCAAGCTTAGACGAGATGGCAGCGCTGGGAGTCATGATGATGGTTACCCGGTAGTTCCAACTGAGAAACATAGCAAGAAGACCCAGAACTCAGTAGATCAGGATTGCCAGACTCCAGAAACCTGGGCTTTAGCAGTCAGAAGCCATTCACATTGATGGCAATTGACACACTCAGCAAAAAATCATCATCCATCACAGATGGGATATTAATTTGAAGTTTACAGATTTCTGAACTGTCAATTTAACCTGCATATCTGTTTAGTTCGTATGGCTACTGTTGGATTGGCCAAAAAGTTTGTTCGGGTTTTTTCCATATCAGCGTACAGAAAAACCCAAATGCACTTTTTGGCCAAGCTGATATATCTATTTAATGCAATATCATAAACAACAGAAAAAATCATATACGATTTTAGAGGTATTGAAGTTTTTTTTCCTTTTTTAGAAAGAATCCCTTCATTACTCATATTTAACCTGCAGTTTACCCTTACTCTTGTTCTTCAGTTACCTCTTAACTTTCAAATTATTGTTTTACTTGCACAAGTGAAAGGTTTTTGGTTTTTTCTGCCTCGCTGAAACCTGAGGCAGCAATGACCTTTTTTAATTTTCGTGAGACTCTGTTGAAATGTTATCATCATAGTTAATCATTCCATTGCTAAATTAGTACCCTGGGTAAGTAACAGTACAATAGCTTTAAAAATACACATTTCAGAGTAAAATAAGCATATTTGTGCCCAAGTCCAAGAATTTCTACAAGCGTTAGTTCCTGTAACTCTTGCCATTCTTAATTTGTGCTAACAAGAAAATGTCAATTCCAGAGATTTAATTCCCAATTAATTTAGTAACTGATCTTACATTGTATTGTCTCCTTTTCATTATACCCTCGTGATACATACATAAAAGCAGGGAACATCCTGAAATACTGTACTAAAAGTGATTCTGATCATTTTAACTCTCAATATATAATAAAATAAATCTTTCTGGTTGTGTAATACATTTTTCTTCAGATTAAACAGCAGAAAAAATGTTAATGTTCATAAGGATGGGTTCTCTTTATGAAATTTTCCTTGCATTATGCCATCATCCCCCCAAACTTAATTAACTTACCTAAAATCAGGCACCTCTTTCCCCCACAATTATTTCATCTCAACTTCCTACAATTGATCAGTAGACCCATGACTTATACGTGAGATCTTTCATGGATTTACAAAATCTTTGGAAGATAAAGATCAACCTTCCCAGACCAAGAAATCCCAAGTAAAATCTGTGCAAAGTATTCAACTAAATTCTGTTCCCGCACTACCAGTGACAGGGCACAAAGCACTCATCAGAAAGAGGATCTCATTTTTCAAACAATTCTACTTGTTACTAAGCTCTTGCTTCCTCATATATATCAATCCTGACTTCCTATAACTTCTGGTTTGTACTAACACCACCTTCTGAACTAAAGTTAATTACAGATACATCATCTACAATAAACTTTCAAAAATCTGAAAGTCTATTGAGTCTCCTCCTATGTCTGTTGCTCTGTGGGCTAAATCTCTCTTTGCTACCTCAGTTATGTTTATGTGGGATGACTTCAAATCTCTCACCATCCCGACCACTTGCATCTAAAGAGATTCCATCTTCTCAAAGTTTGTCGCCCTAATAGGACATGTGCAGCATTTCCAGCACAAAGTCAAAGAAATTTTAAGAGTTGTGATATCCAGCCAGCCATTCACCATCAATCTACAATGGATGTTAAGTGAACATCCATTATGTCCTAGACATGACCTAAGTATATTTAAAAAAAAAATCTCTGAATATTGACGTTTCACTGCCTATGAATCTACTCTGCGTTACTCTCGTTCAGTCCACGTTTTCCCATCTTATCTAAATAACTTAACGGACGATTCCTTTAGCATTTTCTTAAATTGCTGAAATCAAAAAAGTCTTTGGTTTTTCTTTGATCCACTATTCCAATAAGCTTTACCATTAGGTTGTTTTGTACACCATCACTCTAGAGTGGTACAGTTCCCTACAATTTATAAATTTTTAAATTTACGATAATTTCCAACCTTAATTTTTTTGGATGCATCCAATGGCTCAGCAATATGAAGAGAATAGCAATTATTAGCCCCTGTTATAAAAGGGTAATCAGCTCAGAGCTTGCAGCATGTTAGGTGTAGGGCTGGTATTAAATACCAAGGCTTTTGATTCCTCATTTGTACTAGGTCTCCTGCACCCTGCCCAGCTTCTGAGCTCTGCTTTTAGGAAATATCCACGTTCACTCCATGTTAACACAAACAATCTATTTAATATTCTCCAAAAAAAATTGGAGGCGGGGGGTGTTTTACAATTACTGTAACATTCTATAGCTTTTGGCACTTATATATTTGCTCTATATTGAAAGGTTGAACATTTGAAAGAAAGAAAAGCAGATTTAATCCTGTTTTTCAGTCCTCATGTGTTCTAACAGACAAAACACCTAAATATATTGGACAAAATTGTGTAATCTAAACATGAATGTAACATTATATAATAAACTAAAGCTACAGATTATTCTGCTACCTGTATTAAGGCAACTTGAAGCTTAGCCACAAAATTTTTAGCTAATGGGAATATTGAGCTATACAGTAATGAATTCAAACTCATGACTCTTAAAAAAATAACCTTACAATAATTATGAGACAAGAGGATAAGGTATGGTAGTATATGAGTGAATGAAAACAATTTTTAAAAATCTCCTGGCTTATTAAAATGAAAAAGTCACATTAGGAAGCTATTTCAGCTTTTGTTCATAAGGTCAAGAGGGAGGGGCTATGGGAATATATGTATGCATATGGCTGATTCACTTTGTTGTATAAGAGAAACTAACACAGTATTGTGAAGCAATTATACTCCAGTAAAGATCTATTAAAAAAAAAAAAGATGATATGAAGTAATGGCCCCATCTAAAAATATAAATTTAGTGGAATTTCAGGATAATCTTTAAAGATACAATTCAGTGCAATTCAAAACCTCAATACTGCCCACGCACCCGGGAGATTAACAGCCAAACACGTTCCTACAGTCAGCAACAGAGAAACATAGAAGAGTGGTTTTTAAGTTCACAGAAAAGACGTGTTCCTGAAAAATGCACAAATTTCTATAAAGCAGAGGATATATATTCACTTGTTCTAATCAAAGAATTATTTTAATGTACCTAGAATAAATATATCAGGAGTTACAGAGATAAGAAAAATATTCAGATGAGAAACAGTACAAACATTAGACCAAAACTTAACATTCCCTGTATTCTGAACCACAGAAATGCACACGGTGTCTCTGTGCTTTCATTCTATGACTCTGTTTATTTCCAAGCAAACATAACCTTTTAAATAAAACTGTTTTGTAGGCCAGAGGCCCCACGGTTTTCTCCAGTGTTTCTGCTCCTTTTATGCTTCTATAAGGTACAATGATTTAGGTTAGGATGCGTCCAGGGTTTTGTGGTTTTGGGTTTTTGTTTTGCCCCAGGTAAGGCTCTGCTAAAGGCCTAACTACTTACTGCTCCTTCACAATAGCTCCCAGAAGGTAGGTTCTAAAATACCTTCTCAGGGCTTCCCTGGTGGCGCAGTGGTTGAGAGTCCGCCTGCCGATGCGGGGGACACGGGGTCGTGCCCCGGTCCGGGAAGATCCCACATGCCGCAGAGCGGCTAGGCCCATGAGCCATGGCTGCTGAGCCTGCGCGTCCGGAGCCTGTGCTCCGCAACGGGAGAGGCCGCAACAGTGAGAGGCCACAGCAGTGAGAGGCCCGCGTACCACAAAAAAAATAAATAAAATACCTTCTCAGAAAAATGCTACCGATTGTTTACTTAACAAGGGCTACTAGAGCTAATTTAATGGTTACTGTTCTTTTTCTAAGTTCATTACGTCAAAGTTTGCTGATTTGTCCTACATATGTTGTTTAAAAAAACTCACCACAGTTTATCAGGCCACAGGTGTAGGTTCCCACTGAGTGGCCTTCCTTTAAGCAATGCCCAGGAGAAAACACTCCTTTGTGGATACTGTTCTGGGTGAACTGTGTCCTCCAAAATGATATGTTTAAGTCCTAACCTCCAGAACCTCAGACTGTGACCTTATTTGGAGATAGGGTTGTTCCAGATGTAACTAGTTAAGATGAAGTAGTACTGGAGTAGGGTGAGACCTTAGTCAAGTATGACAGGGGTCCTTCAAAGAAGAAGAGACACAGAGACAGAAATACAAAAGGAGACCGGGATTGGGGTAACGCATCTAAATGGCCAAGGACCACCAAGGATTGCTGGCAAACACCACAAGCTATAAGAAGTAAGAAAGGATTCTCCTGTACAGCTTTCAGAGGAGGAGCCATGGCTCTCCCAACACTTAATTTTGGACTTCTCCAAAGGTGTGAGAGAATCCATTTCTGTTATTGGAAGACACAAAGTTTGTGGTAACCTGACACATACCACATGTCTTTCTTAAGTCAATCTTTCTTCTCTTTCTTCAGTGTGCTGTATTCCTCCTATGCTGCAAGCTACGTACACCGCCCTCACTCACGGCATGCAGCCTTATGCTTCCTCCTCTTTGCTTGTAACATTCTCTCTCTCTCGACTCTCTTTCCCCACACTTCTTCATGTCATTAACGTACCTTTCAAACTCATCTCCGAGTTACCTTCTCCACGTAACCTCACCTAATCTCTTCCCAGGCTGGGTTTTGTGCTGAGCTTCTCTTTCCCCCAAGCATAACAAACAAATCTGTGACACACCTCTGCCTTCCCCAACGACTGTGGGCTCTGAACTCACACTGACTGCTTCTCACCACTGCACCCCCAGGACCGAACTTAGTACTAGGCTCAGAGTGCTTGCTGCACGGTTGAACTACTCCTATCTTGCATTATCCTGTGCTTTCCTCTCTTTAGATCCCCTTCGGCTCATGCATCAAGTAATCCTCAATTTAGAATTTAGCAGGTAATTTTAGGGCTTCCGTCGAGAAAATCCTTAGATGCAATTCTAGGAAAAAACCAGCTGATGCGGCACTTGGGAGCCACAGCCCAGCTACAGGGACCTGGGCTATTCCTCAGATTTGCCATAATTTTAATCATCACCTGTAAGTCATGGTCTGCATTCTGTCCAGCCTGGCTGTCTGTTCTGTTGATCAGCAGGCAGACCAGCAGAAGCAGCACCGTGCGAGTCTAAGCACGAATACGAGAACCCTTTCCTTCCATTGATATAAGTGACCATGTGTGGATTTTCACCCTTTGTGATGGAACGGAACTGGATGGCTCAGCAAGTAAAAGCAAGCGTTGATGCTGGCGATGACCAAAAGAGCAGATTTGAGCTTAGCACACACAAAAACAAAAGAAGCTTTTCATACCTTTCAAATAAAACACACGTTGTTAACATTTATTTATATTTTAAAAGCATTTTTATTACCATCAGCATATTTTCATCTGTTCTTGTTTTAACTGTAGCACTTTAAAAATGATACAATATAAGCAGTATATGCCAAACTTCTAAACAGGGCAATACACACTATAATGGCATCTGAAACAGCTTTACAAGTATTTTTCTTGTTGAAAGAAAAATGTCAGTGCAAAAGGATGAGCGCAGTCAAGTGTTTTGTAAGAAACCATTTGCACTGCATCTCTATGAATTAAATGAATTGATTTTTTCATCTTTGCTGGTCCCTGGCCAGCCCAGCCCTGGGTCTGTAAGCCGACTGGCTTGTTCTTGCTAACATCAACAAATGGCCCATGGACCTTGATTTTCCCTGTGAATATCCCAAACCACTTTACTTCGACCAACTTTAAATCCCATTGACTTACGTCTGATAGCTGTTCCTCACCCCTTGGTTTCCCACTGAAGGTCTTTCTCTTGCACCCCGGCTGTGATGACTCTCTTAGATCCACCAGCACACAGCCCTGGCTGTGTCCTCTTTATCCACCTCTCACAAGCCCGCTTTGCCCGTGCAGCTCATCCTCCCGAGAGTCCTGGCAGCCACGAGAAGACCCATCCACTCATCCTCTGGGACCTTAAGCCCGGTGGTACAGACCCTCACTGCTGGAGGGTTGTAGGGTATGTTCCAGGCTTAGGAGTTTCACTAAAATGAGACATTTTCACTAACTCCTACCTCCAATGCACTTAGAATAGTGCACCCAATAAACATACGTTGAATGAGCAAATGAATATTTTCCTCTAAAAAGAAATGAGCATCTACAAAGTTATAAATATCAAAATAGCTAAATTCTCTGGCTGGCTTTTGACTATAAGCGTGAGACTGGAAAACCAGAATAAGGTTGGCAGACGCCACAGAGAAGGGCCTCCACTTTCATGTTCTTTCTTCCAGGGGAAAAAAATGCAGGAGACATTACACAAGGCTATGAGAGCACACTCTCTCATGAGCCCTTCTGTGTCGTTTTTCTGGGTACGTTTTACTTTGAAATCATTTTAAACTTACATGAAAATTACAACAAGATATTAAAAAAAAGTCCCATATACCCTTCAACCTGGGTTTTAAAATGTCACTCTTTTTACATGCATTTGGGCATGACTATACCCATTTGCTTAACCATCCATCTCTTTATATATTTATATCTATCTAAAAGCATTTGCAGACATACACGCACATAAATGTGTATACAGGTACATACACACACCATTACATATGTGTGTACAAACATATCCATTTTGTCCTGAACATTTCAGAGTAAGTTTCAGATATACTGCCCCTTTATCCTTAATATGTCAGCATGTATACACTACGAATGAGTACACTCTTACATAACCATAATCTAATTATCAAAGTCAATAATTGCATCTAATCCACAGTCCATGTTCAAATTTAATGAACGCTTTCCTTCAACATTGTCAGAACATCTATGTATTATTCTCCCACTCATGGACCCACCTTTTTTTTCAGGCTTAGAGCTACAAGTAAATATAAAGGTTCACTCTCACATCATTTTGCCAAAATTTTCCCAGGCATCTCTTGGTTGCCAATACTCGTTCTCTGAACATTTCAAGAAGAGCTCACTGGATGCTGAAGTCCTTGAGCTTTTGCATGTTTAGAACAGTTTCTCTATAGCTTTATACTTGATGAAGAGCTTGGCTGGATATAAAACTCATGGTTCACACTCTGAATTCACACTTGAATTTCTTGAATTGCTGCTACTTTCTGCATGTTCTTTAGAGATGTCTGATGCCCTCCTAATTACTTCTGAATTATTTGGTTGATTTTTTATTTGTTTGTTTTTGCCTGTAGGCCAGAAGTCAGCAAGCATTTTCTGTGAGGAACCAAGTAATAAATTCTTTTAGGCATTGTGGGCCACATACGATGTTATCTGTCACGTATTTTTGTTTTGTAACCCTTTGAAAATACACCCAGAGACAGTTCTGAGCTTGAATTCTACATAAAAACTGGCCATTAAATGTAGTTTGCCAACCCCTGCTATATATAAGATTATTTGCTTTAAAGTTCACTACTTTTACTAGGAAATAATAAGAGTTGATCATTCTTTGTCAATTTCCCTAGTTACTTGGAAATCCCTTTCAGTATGTGTACCTTCAGGTCGTCTTTTAATTCAAGAAAGTTTTTTTGGGTTATAGTTTAAATGTTAGTTCTGCATCACTGTTTTGCTTCTCTTCTCTATCCATAGGCTAGATCTTCTCTGCCTGTCTATTTCAACAACTTTCTGTGAGACTAATTTTACCTTTATCTTATTTTCATTCTCTTAGTTATTTGCCTATGTCTTCAATGCTCCTTATTAAGTTTTCCTATATTAATCCATTCCCCACCTTGCACGTCTTACAATTTAGTCTTTACAATATTGCTTATGATTTTACCTATTTCTGTTTCTTTCCTAGGTTCAATTAAGTTGTGTTTCACTTCTTCCTGTTTTTAGTCCATTTCTGTTCTTAAGGTTTTGACATAAAGGTTTTCCCCCTTATAGTCCCAAATAATTGTTTAGGAATATTTAATTCAGTTTGCAGTGCTGTGTTCCAGTCTTCTGCTACTTTATGGCTGGCACTATGAGGGGAATTTTCATCAACCAACGGGTTC